>NC_081410.1:156890618-157083118 GCF_030272615.1 Cryptomeria japonica
TCGTCAAATATATCGTCTTTGTATTCAAAAGGCATTTCATGGAACTCCTCTTCGTCAGAGTCTTTGATGTCGGCAAGAGAATTTGGTTGGACTCCAATGATGGTGATCTTAAGCACAGGTGAGTATCTCAAGCCCCTATTATACTTGTATGAAACTAAGGAGATAGGTGCTTTTCTGCGTTTTTCTTCGAGTATGAGACCATGTCCTTTATATCCTATCTTGTCTACTATAATGGAGGTCTTCAGATACATTTGTTTTTGGGATTTGTGTCAGTTCTTCTTCTTCTCAATATAGCCAAGAGGTGACGTCAGTTTCTAAGCTTTCCTCATCAAGTGGACCCCATTATTGGAAAGTGGTTGTTTTGCATTGGATAGTGGTTTTTTCTTGTTTCTTTGTTTATTTTGGCTTGTCATATGACTTAGGAGAGAGCAGGAGTTGACCCACATAAAGGGCACTCTGCAAGGTGTACTCTCCACAACCATTGTCTATTATTTTGACCTTGTCCCTAGGTGCAGATGATGTGCATGCAAGATGGAGGGAGCATAGCAGGTCTATTAAGTGGACAATGATAAGGATGTTTCCCTTCAAGCAATTTGCAATACTCAAAAGTTTGCAGGTCGGCACTGATGGTGATTTCCCTAGCATTGAATGGAAATTTCAGGCATTGATGGTACATGGAAGCGACATCTTGAATGGAGTGGATGCAAGGATGACCAAGAAGAATTTTATAAGGGAGATCAAGGTACAAAACTTGGCAAGTTGTATCCACTATAGCAGGGCCCACTTTAAGAGGCAAGGTGATTATTCCTTTGGAGACTCTTTGTGCATCATCATACGCTTTTATTACTATCTTCCCTAACGTGTCAACCAAGTCCTCATAGATACCCAGTTGTTTAATTAACTTATATGTACATAGATTCAAACCAGATCCACTGTATATGAGGACTCTCTTAATTTTATATTTGTGCACGGGCTTCAATGTGGAGAGGCTTGTTATGGGATGCGTCATCGGAGGGTGCATCATTGGATGTGAAAACAAGATGGTGTTGCGCGGCAAGGTTACCTATGAGGGCTTGGAATTGGGCAGTATTAATATTGTAGACGCATAAAAATGACCATATTCCTAAATGAATATTTTATGTTCATTTTTCTATATGATTAAATCCAATTTAATTAAATTATCCACATTCTTCTATTTTATTAAGTAAATTGCTCGATTTATTTAAATAAAATTCACTATACCATTTAATGAATAAATCATTTTATTCAATTAAATCCCCCTAGCCACTTTTAATTAAATTCAAATTTAATTAAATAGTTATCCTAAATTGAATAAATCAAATTTATTTAATTGCAACCAAATTGAATGAAAATCAAATAAATCAATTAAATCCTATTATCCCTACATCCACTTGCAAAATCCCAAACCCCTTCCTAAACCCTTCTAGAATCTTCTAACCAATTCTAATTAACTTAACCCCCTCTAAACTTTGTCACATCCCTAAGCAAAGGGAGGTCACTTCTCAAATGGCCCAAAGTCTTGGATAACCATTGAAGGTTTTCAACCTTCAACCACCAAAAACCCTAAAGTCTTTGAAAACCATTGAAGGCTTCCAACTTTCAACCACTTAATCCCCAAAGTCTCCAATAACCATTAATGGTTAATTCAAACCCTCCCACATGGTTAAAACATTTGTTTTGACTCAACCTCTACCCAACCCAAGGGTCTCATCAGGTCATTAATTCTTTGACCATGATTATCTCTTAATCATTTGCACAAAGGTTTATCCTTGGATTAGATCCTAATTCAGTGGGTAAACCTAACTTAGACTTGACCCTTAGCCTTTAGATAACCATGAGGTCTCCTCAGGCCTTTAATGCCTCCAACCTCTTCTTTCAACCCAATCTGGTGTGGACATTTGTCACCATTTCATTGGTGCCAATTGTGCACATGGATCCCCAACTTTCAAACCTGGCCCTTGATTAAACCTTTCAATCCTGACCATCCATTGCCCTGTTTGTGCTATAAATAGAGCTCTCATTCCTCCATTTTTAACAATCATCTTTCAAATTTGTAGCATTATACTTATGCTCAAATACTTTCAAGCTTTTCATCATCTTTATGCTCATCATTTAGCCTCTCTTTAGATCAGAATTAATCATGAATATGCATGTTTAGAATAAGTTCATTATCATTTTAGTTCAATTACAGATTAAATATAGTATGCTAGGATAGTATTCATACTAACCTCGTCATCTTACCATTTAGTTTGTTGCATTTCTAGCATCTCATCTAGCTTATAACATTCATCTCATATTAAAATCAATTAAAAATCTCTCTCGTTCTCATATTTGCCATCCCTAAGCCATTTTGCTCAGTAATCTGAGAGCAAAACATTGGTTTAAGGGACATTGTGAGATAGAGAACCATGGGACCCTCCTTGGGAAGCTGAGTAACGCATCGTTACTCCATAGCTTACACCAAGAAGTCCTGTGTGTGTGTGTGGATTGGTATTTTACGTATTTTTCACATTTTAAATTCTAACAACCCACTTTTCCCACATACAGATATTATCAGGGATGTGAGATTACATGATGGCTTGCTCGATGAGCTTTTTGTGGACGGGGGATATTTTGGTAGTTCAAGGATGGAGATTTGTATAGGAGTCTTTCCAAGGTGATCAAGGATATTATATCGGTAGGTGGATGACATGGGGAGTTGAGGAGGGGGAGGAGGGGGTCTTGGAATAGCTACTCTTCCTTTGTGGGTGGTGACATTGCAATCATTCAGATAATTGGGAGATGTAGCGCCTTGAATTACTATCTTTGCTTGGGAGGGGCAACTTGATGACTGAGGGGGAGGAGCCCCTTGGATGGTGATTCTGGATCTAGTAGCGGGTGGGGGGTCCACTCCTTTGATGGTAATGGTGTTGACAGAGGTATTAGCAGGCTCTATGCGACCCACCAAGGAGTCTAAGCCATATATATAGTTGGTATAATCATATTTGATCGCATGAGATGATGAGGCCTTGTCTTTGCCATGCTTAGGGAATGGGTCCTAATACATTTTAAGCTTGTCATTAGAGTTACCATATTTGGCAGTATCAACCTCAATATCCCCTTTATCAATAAGGTCTTGGATGTAATTATTGAGTTTCGTACACTTGTGTGTATCGTGACCATTGATACGATGGTAATCATAATATTCATTCTCATTGTACCATCAAGGTTTGGGTTGGTTAGGATCAAAAGAGCGCGTCATCGGGAAGACAATAGCACCTGCCTTGACAAGCTTTTGAAAGATGACCTCAATGGGTTCACCTAGCAGGGTATACTCATGTTGACTATTGGACCGAGGAGGACGACCTTGGACAGAGGTGGGATTGCAGGGTTGATCTTGAGGATTGGATTGATTGCTAGGATTGGATCAGATGTTGAAGAAATTATTGGTGGTGGGCTTGGATGGTGCGGCAATGATTTGGATATGTTTAGCATTAGTGACTCCATTGTTGATGACATTTTTGTTTATGGACCAAAATTTTGGTTTATCATTGTGAGAGGAGGAATTTTGCAATGATTTCTAATAGTGTTTGATAGTTCCATCCTTTAAGAGTATGCGCTCTAAAGCTATACCCTTCTTGGAAATTTCCGCAAATGAGGTCAAGCATTGATGATTCAAGGGTCTGGACAATTCTGGCATCAGATTGCGTTAAAATAATTCAACCTGGTTTTGCTTTGGTATTGTCCAAGGGAATCTTTTAATGAGATGTCGCCATCTTTGAAGGAAGTTGGCGAAATTTTCGCCAGGTCTTTGCTTTGTGTTACATAGGTCTATTATGGAAGCATCATTCTCAATGTTATAGACATAATGATCCACAAATTTTTCAACTAACTCAAAGAATGATGTGATGGAGCCCTGTGGTAGAGAGGAGAACCAAGAGAGGGCCTCTTCAGTGAGACTCTTTGGAAAAAGTCTTATGAGATATATGTCACTATAAGAGACTTCTTGGCATGAAATAAATAATTCTCGGACACGATGTCTAGGATCACCCTCACTTTTGTATTTTTTAAACTTAGGCATCTCAAAACCAGATGGATACAGAGCAACTGAGATGGTCAGATCATAGGGGTATGGACATATTTCCTGAAAGGAATAAATTCTCTTGTTAGTACCCTCTTTGAGATTTTTGATGAGGTTCTTCATGTCCTAGATTTCCTTGATGAGATCGGGTTGTTGATTGGGGACATTAGGAACATAGTGAGCCATATTTAATGTTGGGATTTGATATGATGAGGATAAGGGACCACTACAAATGTATTGCTATGAATAATGTGGAGGGGGTTGGGAAATGTGTGGAGCTTGTGATCCTCGAATCGTCTTAATGGGAGGCAAGCTCATGTTGATATAATTGGCCCTATTTTGAAGAGGGAAGGATGAAGTGTGAGGAGGAACGAAAAAGTTAAGGAAATGTGGTCGTAGGAATAAAAGTTGTGGGTACAGATATTGTGGGTGCAGACGTTGTAGGTTGAGGATGGAGAATAGGATCAAGGATGAAATTGTTCACAAGGTCACCCTGTGGTGGCCTCTCAAGGATGGATCTGTCAAAATTGGGGGGCAAGCGTGCCCCTTGGGCAATGAGTTCGGCTACAAGCCTATTGGCATCATGTTTGAAAAATTTCTCCATCATGTCTTGATTATAAGGGTCATTGATGAATGATTGGACACGTGGAGAAAGGTCGAGTTGATCAACAAGTACTTCCTCTTAGGGTGGAGGATTTTGGGTGAAGGGGTCATTAAATTCAAGCACATTATCGTTATTGCCTTGGGAAGCCATTTTTGCCTTTTGTGATAGAGTCAAGACCATACACGGGTGACCTTGGGAGGTGAAGATTGATGTGTGATTTAGACGGGAAGAGGTGATGATTTGGACTTAAAATTTTTTTTATGTTGATTAGGATTAGAAATGATTTTGATTGAGTCCTTTGATTAGGACAAGGTTGATTGAATTAGGATGGCACCCAAGCAAGGTGACAACTAGGCTAGGTAAAATTTAGACCTTGAGATTAGGATCAATTGATTGGGCCTTTTATTACATGGGATGAACTTGTGTTCCCAAGAAAAATAGGGCTAAAGGATTAGGGTTTGGATGAATCCAAAGTGATTGAGCAAAAGGTACTTGGGGTACATTCTTCCCTGAGCACACAAGAAGAATGATTGATTGACTTAAGGTAAGGTCTAAATTAAACTTCACAAAGAAGTGAACTTTTTGGATGAGGTTGATTGATTGGTTGATTTTGGATGTTTTGGATTTGATTGAAAATTGATGGGGATTAAGGTTGAAGTTTATTGATTGATTTGATCAAATTGTGCTAAGTCCTTGAAAGATGATTGGGTGGTGAATTATGGAAGCAAAGAGATTGATTTTGAAAGAGGAAAAGCTCCCCCTAGGATGATTCAATAGGTGATGGGATTCTCAGGTAAGTAGGAGAAATTAATGGGCCCACTAAAGTTAGTGTCTTGGGATAAACCACTTCTTTGCAAAAAGGCACAGGCTCTTAAGGATTCCTCCTCAAACTCATTGCTACAACCACATAGATAGTTGTGGAATCGGTGCAAAAAGGTCCTATATTTCAACAAGATCTTACGATTGATATACAAATACTTACAACGCTTAAGGAGTTTCCTCGAGATAAGCTTATTCTTTTTTACTTGGCAGTGGATTGATCTTCTAAGATGTTGGGTTGACGTGGGCATTAAGGAAAATGGTGAAAAATGTGTGGGACCTAGGTTTGACTTGCGAAAATTTGATTTGGAAAATATTTGTGAAATGTTTGGGAAGGGTGTATTGTCAACTACTCTTGGCAAGAAAACATCAAGCAATGTATACACATTGGCCAAGTGTAACACTCAACAATGAATGTATAAGCGATGGGGGCCTAGATTAGCCCAAACAAATTTCACTGGTATAGCACAAAATGAAGACACACATCAAACATACAACTTAGGTTGGAAAGTGGAAACCACATGATAGGCTCCTCAATGAAATACCTCCAACAAGTGGATAGATAGGGATTTTGGTAGCACTGGCTCCACTCCATGACACACACTTCTCGGGCATACTAGATTTGCTTACCCCAAAGATCTGAAGATCTATTATATGGGGAATTCCTATTTCATCCTGTGACCCGGTACATGAGGAGTAACTTCGGGGTATGATTAACATCCCCTGCACTATCAAATGTAGGATTTTGGCTACTAAAATTGGCGTCTAGTGTAATTTTTTAGGGGTCACCAATCCAATGAGGAATTCTTGAAGCAAGTCACTTAAGGCTCTAACTGAGCTTATCGGTGAAGGGAGGGCCCCCACATACATTGAATTCACTCAATGCCTCAATCGCCTAACCAACTTATTTATATAGCGGCTCAGAAAACCCGGTGAAGATCACGTCGGGAGAGTTGATATCCTCGACGTGTCCCAAGTAGAGATACTCTTGTGGGGTGATGAAATCCCCAATCAAGAAATACCCCTCAACTATGAAAATAAAAGATGGGTGTTGTTGATCACTTTTTCTCTTACACCCAAGGTCCATGAAGGCGAGGGGAGAGGATACTCGAGTGCAACAGCAGGTCCACCCTACACTAAGCGTGCAAGCGCACCAAGCACATAAGACACTTGTTCATTTTATTCCCACATGTATATGATTTTCTATCTAAAATGCACAAAATAATATAGATTAGTATAAAAAATAATGTCTTCGATAAACGTGTTGTAACAAAAATTGTTAGTAGTTTGCTTTTCAATCTTGGACAAGCAAGGAAAGTCCTGCAAAACTTGAAATCTAATCAATACTAAAAAATACCTAAGGATACAGCGCAGACACTGATCCACAGGCGCAAACGTCGCAGCACTTGCGCAGACATTGAAGGGAGCCTGCACGCCTAAAAAACGGAAAGCGAGAAATCTGAATTTTTTAAAATTTTTTAAAAATTGAATTCAAAACTACCTAATGCACAGACGTGGATCCTAAGTGCAGTCGCTGATGCGTATGCGCAAACATCAAACAACAAAAAATTAAAATGTAGACAAAATTAGCCGAAACTGAAAATCTGAATTTTTAATTTTTTAATTTTTATTGTGGGCTTTTTAGCTCCAACGCAAGCATTGAAGCAAGGTGCAGACGTTGATGCATCTATGCAGGCGTCGATCCACCATAAACCCACAAAAACTTAACTAATAGTTTAAAAATTGATGCAAACCAGAAGATAAAATCTACCCTAAGTCTTCTTTTTTTTTGTTCTCTTAAGATCCTTTTTAAATGTTTTTGTACTTTTTGATTATAAAGAAAGCAAGAATAATCAAACTTAAGCTCAAATAACTAAGTGTCAACAGACACTAGGTTGAAACATCATGGGATAGCGGAGACATCGAATAATAGCTTCCTACAAAAAAGTTGGGTTAAAATTTAAAAATTCAAACACATTCGTTATTTCCTCGTGGAGATGTTGAAACAACCAGGAGGAAATGTTGAATAGTAGGCGGAAACGTGAAGTGTCAACCTACGCACTAAAATCACAAAAAAATAATTTTTTCATTAGTAACAAGGGACGTGGGTCCCACCGGGCGTGCCAAAATGAACCAAGGGGAAACAAGGCAATGGTGAGAAGGTTAGTTTAAATCAAAACAAGCATAAACATTCATATAAACACTAAATAACCTCATACCTTTGTTATGAAACCACTTGTTCCTCGGATTGGATCTTTGATGAAGCCAAGAATGCGCCCCTCCTTGACTTGTTTGGATTGGTCCTTAGTGGATTTGTGGATTTATCTCCAAGATGCACAACAATAGATGGTAGATGAATTGATGGATGTCAAAGTGGATGAGGGGATTTGATTGCTAAGTGACTATGGATGCAAAATGACTATAATGAGGTTGTTAAGGATAAATTCTAAGGTCAAATGGACAACATGAGATTGCACAAGTTGAAGGTGTCAAATGAAGGGGAGGAGACCCCAATTTATAGATTTGAAAGGGGACAAATGGACGATCAAGATTGAAGAGAGATCAAGGGTGGATATTGAAGGAGATGAAGCACGTGGATTGAGAGGACATGGTGTGGAGACCAAGAGATTTGCCACAAAGGCATTTCTTGTCTCCACACTCCACAGTGTACATGGGGAAGATATCCCAAGTACATTGGGAAGACAAGAAGGAATTAAAAATTCCTTGGGGGATGAACAAGAAAATTAAAAATTCTCAAATAATGGAGTGCATAGGGAAATGAAATGGGAAAAGGAATTTAAAATTCCTTGGAAAGATGAGAGTGCATGAGAGAATGAGAATTTTTGAAATCATTGAAATGACCCAATTAGGTGCATTTAAGGTTGGAAGGTGAGGAGGGGACAAGTGGACTTAGTCATTTATGGCTATTGGTTGACTTGGTGGCTAATCATGGAGATTAGACAGTAGCAAATGATTAAGGAGGTGATTAGGTGGGATAATAGAAGATTAGAAGACAAGTGGGATTTGTAAGAGGATTTGACAAGAGGAGAGAGAATGAGTGGATGAATTAAAAATTAGGAAATAATGTTAAGTAGGCTTCTAAAAGAATTAATTAAGCTAATGAAGAATTAGGGAGAGTGATTTGTAGGAATCATGTGACTTGGTTAATTAATTGTCATTAATTAACTAAGAGGGGATTTAGAAGAAATGATTAATGTAGGAACTTTAGAAGAATAGGGAACAATCAATTTATTTAATAAATCAATTATTAGATTACAGTGACAGGATTAATTAATTTAATTAATTCTGAGAGGAATAAAGTTAACATAATTAAATTAATTAATTACGTAGAAAGGATTAAATTAATTAATTATTTATTTTATTTTGGATGTCTATAATATACATACATATACATATATACATACAGATATATACATATATATATATATGCATACATACATACATATATATATACATGTATATACATAAACAAGTAAATCAATTAATTATTTATTTAATTTAATTTATTTTGGACGTCTATAATACATATATATATATATATATATATATATATATATATATATATATATATATATAAACAAGTAAATCAATTAATTATTTATTTAATTTAATTTATGTTGGACGTCTATAATATACATACATGTACATATACATATATACATACAGATACATACATACATACATACATACATACATACATACATACATATATATATATATATATATATATATATATATATATATATATATATAAACACACACACACACACATACACATACGCATACGCATACACATACACATACACATACATATGTACATATATGTGTACACACATATGTATACATATATATATGTAATATGTATGTGTATATATGTGTATATATGTGTATGTATGTATGTATGTATGTGTCCATATCCTCGACAGTGGTTACAGGAAATAGCACACGTGTTATTAATGTTACCCAACCATAGTCAGTGTTCCTAATTTGGACATTTTTCTCAATTTCATGTGTTTACACCTCCAATTACCAATTTGGTAACGTATGGTTTCCCTAATGCAGATTTGTGTAAGATCCGTAAAGATTGTTTGTGTGTTGTCAGTCAATCATGATTTGTTGCTAATTAATACACAATATTAACGATATTTTAATATAATATTGATGATTTGATATTTAATTGTGAAATGTGCCTTATATGTATTTTGTAGTGTCCACCCTTGATTGGACTTGTTTTGACTAGAGTTGACTTTCATATTATGCTTGATAGACTTATCTAGACTATATTTTGATGATTTGGATGATGATTACTCATGTGCTTCAATGACTTATGATTGATGTTAGAGACTATTGGACATATGCAATTTTGATTATATATATGGATGTTGGTACTATCATGATTGATCATGTGATTTGATGATATATGTACTCGATGGATTTAATATGCTCACTATGTGATGGATTATTGATAGATTAGATTTATCATGGTTTTCATGATGATTATGATTACGCTAACCCTACTTCATGATTACATATGATGAGATGTTTATGAGACATGTTTGACTATTGTTTGACTATCTTCGTGATAGAGACGATTCCACATCACTCATTGCGAGCAGGATGTGTCGTCGCGATTCTCTATCACTTGCTTGTTCTATATATATATATGTATATGTGGTATTATCATTTTGTGGTTAAAGGATTTTGCAGGTACCAGACATCGACTCCACCTAGCTTCATAGGTTTGAGCGTGTCTTTAGTTCCAATGCCTTATGTGGTTCGGAGATGGCATGAGTTTCCCCTCACAGACTCTAGGTCTAAGTTGTTCACCATGAGTAGTCAGCGTCTTGGCATAATCTGCCATGTCAGTTAGTAAGCTTGGTCTTTTGATATTGTGAGTTCATTTTATGTCGGTTGATTTACTTGTTTGTGCTAGAGTAATTATGTGGCTCCTGATGTTTAGTTTTATATTCGTTAATGTTTTTTTTTAATGTATTTAATTTATGTTTTGAATATTTAATTATTTGGTATTTATATTTATTTGATAATTAGCGTTTATTGATTTTAGGATTATTTAATATTTGATAAGCTTTATTGTTGTTTAATATATATTTAATATTTATGATTTAATCTTTAATGGTATCTGATTATTTAATTATTTATTTGACTTTCTATGGTTTAATATTTAATTGATATCTTACATTTATTTGGTTCTTTAATTTATTTTATTAGCTTTTAATTTGCTTGATTTTAATCCCCATTTGGATTATTTATTTACAGATTATATTTATTTAATAGTTTGAATTTTATTTCTAAGTGGGTGTATGAACACATTAAATTAAATAAAGAAATAAAACAATTCCACTTAGCCGGATAAGTATATTTTATTTACTTTACCTACCCTTCACTCATTGGTTAAATTCAAAACGGGTGAATAAATTATATTATATGGTGGGTTGGTAAAATATACTCTAAAATAGAATATTTTGATTGGCCGAAATTGAGGTTAGGGTTTTGGTTTATTGTTGCTTTTTATTTTCATTCCCGTGAGGTTTTTCGGGTTGGTTGGCTCTTCTTTGGAAAATTTCTCTAGCAAGTTTTCTTCTTGGTTTTGGATTTCTTCTCTCTTGTATTTGGTTGGAGCTTGGATTGGATTTGGTTTGGCTTGTGGGAGCTCTTCTTCAGCTTCAAACCATTACTTCAAAGTCGCAGGTTGGAGTTCTTCACTTTGCAGTTTGGTTTTCAATGGCTTCTCTATGTATGCATTGTGTCTGCACTGTTTTGGGTTTGGGTTGAAATGATATTTTATTCTATAGTTTTATTATTGATGAAAGAAATATTTGGGAAGGAAACTTTAGTTTTATATAGTTGTTGCGAGATTTATTTTGGTTTTCTCGTGTCCGCATTTCACAGCTCTGTGAGAAATTGTTGTGAAGTTATTTGATTAAATCTTGGTTTATAGGTTGAGTGATTTTATTGTGTTTATACCCAAGTATTCCCTATTTCTGGGTGTTTCTTTCCATATGTTTTTCAAGCCCTTTCGTTAAGTCTGTATTTTATTTTTACCCAAAAAATTTATGAGTTTTCCGTAAGTCTTGTGCAAAAGTGTGTTGTTTCTGCGAAAGCGTTGTTCTGTATTGCATTTGCGATGTTCTATGATGCATTTGCGCTGCTTTGCGCAACATAAGCGTTGTCTTAGGATACATAAGCGTGAATCTGGAAACATAAGTGTTGTTTTAGGATGCATATGTGCGATTCTGAAATGCATAAGCATTATTCTTCTTGACAGAAGCGCTGTTTTTATTTGGCAAAAGCGTTGTCCTGCGAGGCAAAAGCGCTAGCCTATTTGTGTTTTGTATTTTCCCAGTTTTGGTCATTTTTGAAGTATTTTCGTGAATTGACTTTTGTACCAGAGGCTTTATGTGAGGTCTGTTAATATTTCCGAGTTTTGGGTTTGATCAGTTTTGATGTGTTTTGATGGTTTTGAGTATATTTGATTTTCTATGCGTTGTGAATATTTTAAACTCTCTTCCATGTGGATAGGCCATGAATGATTGAGATGATTACTATGTTGTTTTGGACCAGCAAGTGAGTAGGCCTTGTTGTGATGTTATCTTTTATTTGATGGTAGCATTTGATGGCTTGATATACCTTTGTTTATTGCTAGCAAAGAGGCTCATTTTGCTATATTGATGTTGTTGTAGCCTTGTTTATGTTGTAAGAGTATGTGTGTAAATTGTTGGCTGCTTTGAGTATTATTTTCATGTAATCATGTTGGTAGAGCCTCTTCTGATTTATTGTTGGGCCATGTTAGGAGGAGTGGACTTCCTTGTGATGATCGGGGTCACAAGAGATAGGCTTGCATGAGGTTCCTTGTAAGGATGCATGAAGTCTAGACCACCAGGGCACATTGGAGTTTTCCATGATTTTATAAATAAGTGATAACCTAATAATTGACGGGTTGGGTAGTTAGATTAATTAATAAGATGATAAATTGATTTGTTCCTCATGACTTAGTCCTAGGGAGGATGTTTTAGGATAAGCATGAGAAGGTCGTGAAGACAGTAAGCTAATCTCCCTTAGTGTCTCATAGGTTGAGATGGCTCCACATGTCCATCAGGCTAGTGCCTTGTGTTATTATGTTATTATGTTATGAGGATGGCATGTGATGACACTCCACTCCTATATGTGTTTCCCCTTTATGATTTATGATTATGCTTATTGGATGCATTTATGTCTTGATGAGTTTTATGCCTCTAGGAGTCATTCTTGTTGTTTGTGTGAGTTCTTGCTTGATAGTCCTTGTGTGGTTAGTCTCCTTGGTTATAGGTGTTAGCTTAGCTTTAGAGCATGTGTTGGGACCTTGTGTCATCTCCTAGCACGGGGGGTGGTTCCTTTGGTTCCACATGGTTGGGAGGTTGGTGCTTTTTATCCATTGGGATGTTCTCTTGTATTCTTCTTGTGCGGATGTGGATTCTTCTTCATGATGTACTATGGATGTACCTTGTAGCAAATTTATGTAATGGATAAGATGGAATGTATGTAATGTAATATTTTTGTATATAGTAGATGAAATCTTGTAGTAGAAAGAGCTATGCCCATAATATATTTAATGTACTTTTATTTGCAAGATGAATTGTAGTTGGAAACTTGAATTAAGGCATATTTTTATTTGTACTATTATAAAGATGTGATCTTATGAATCATGGGAATAAGTGGATTATAGTTGGAATAGAATGGAATTTCATTATGGATTAGTTGTATTATTTCATGGAATGTTTAGAGGCTAGTTAGAATGTTAAATAATCTTGAAGGAGGAATATTCGTAGAGTAATAAGTGAATATGTCAAAGATGTTGATTGGATCTAGTAGATAGGAAGGATTCACATAGATGCATTGGTAGAAAGGAAATTACGCATATCATGAGGAATAAGTAATGTTGTAGGTTGCATATCTCATGGTTAAAGAATTAAAACATGATGCATTAATGAAGGTGAAATATACCTATCATGTGTGTAGTATGTTATTGTGGAAATGAATTAAGTAATGACGTTAAAGTACCCTAGAGAAAGATTATTGATGTTGTGTTATTTCCGCTTGCGTTATTTGATTAAATAAGCAATGATGTATGTTCATATTGACTAATTGGTTAATGAATGTAAATAGATGGAGATGTTATTAGTTGCATTAGTTGTTATTAGATGTTAATTAAATTATTTTTTTATCTCCATTTGTATATTATTGTTTAGTTTCTTTAGGGTATTTTGGCGAGCATTACAACTTGGTATCAGAGCCCATGTTTAACACTGGGTACTCTGGTTTCGATTGAGCCCATTGTGCATTTTAGTATTTGGCATGGGGTAGCCCAACGGTTTTATCCCTACTATTTATTTTTCCTTGTTATAGTTCCCTTAGATGTTTAGCTTATAGTTTCCTTTGCATTTGCTTAGATAAGATGCCTGTTAGGGGTAGAGATCGTCATCGTGTTGATCGCATGGGTACTCGTAGGAACCCTTGCCCTGAGGTTTCTGAAGAGTCACACCATGAGGAACAGGAGCAGGAGCAGCCTAGAGATAATCCAATTCCACAGTTGGTGAACGTGCTTCAGGAGCTTCTTGGTCGCCTAGGATCGAGACAGGAAGAGAACCAGCAAGAGGGATCTCGTCATTTGGAGCATCAGGAGAGAGAGCGTTCACGTTCTCCTAGGAGGAGAATGATGGTGGATCAGGAGGCCCTTGCAGCTAGTCACATCAGAGATCTGAATAAGACTCATCCTCCTACCTTTGATGGCTTAGGTAGTGGCATGGAGGCAGAGACATGGATATTCGACTTAGGTAGGTGTTTTTCTATGCATCAGTGTAGCAGTAACAACAAGGTGAGATGTGCGATTATGCATCTTCGTGATTTTGCAATGACATGGTGGCACATGGAAGAACGGAAGTTGCATTTGGACATAGCAACGATATCATGGGAATTATTCTTGGAGCGGTTTCATGCTATATTTCTTTTAGATCATTGGAGGCAGAGGAAGGCCAATGAGTTCCACGATTTGAGACAATAGAGGATGACTATGGAGTAGTATGAGCGCAGATTCTTTGAGCTTAGACAGTATGCTGGATATGCAGATGTTGAGTTGATGTTGATTCAACACTTTGTGAGAAGTCTTAATAATCGTATTGGTGGAGAGGTTCAGATGCATGGACCTAAGACCTTAGAGGTAGTTGTGGAGAAGGCGAGACTAGCAGAGGAGAATATTTCATTAGTATCAGGAGGAGTGATTGGAGGATAGACAGTTAGTGCACCTGTTTCAGGATCTATGGTGAGAGGACCACAACAACAGTCTTCAGCATATGCTAGGAGCAATCCTTCTTCTTTTCATAGTAGTCAACGGCTTAAGAAGAGGTTTTCTCAAGGGCAGAGCTTTGCTCGAGGTGCTAGATTTTAGGTTGATAGGAGTCACAACCGTCAGCGTGACAGGAGATCTACTCCTTCTCAGCCAGCGCAGAGTTGATAGCCAACTTCTAGTAGAGGCAGTGTTCAGTAGTCGAGTACAACACCAGGTAGCAGAGTGTTTGTCAGAAGAGATTGCTTCACATGTGGACAACCAGGTCACATTGTCATTCAT
Source organism: Cryptomeria japonica (assembly GCF_030272615.1). Taxonomy (NCBI): domain Eukaryota; kingdom Viridiplantae; phylum Streptophyta; class Pinopsida; order Cupressales; family Cupressaceae; genus Cryptomeria; species Cryptomeria japonica. The sequence goes on from NC_081410.1 coordinate 156,905,766, forward strand.
TATCCTCAGCGTACTTCTCAGATGTCAGGGCAGCAGAAGCCATCTACTTCTGAACCTACAGTTGGAGATGTAGGAAGGTCTCATCGCGTTTTTGCAGCAGTTGATAATCATCAGGCTAAGCATCAGGCCACCGTTGTTGAGGCATCAGGTGTGATAGGTGGTATCTCTTGTTCAGTGTTATTTGATTCTAGAGCGTCAGAATCTTTTATTTCTCCTTTTCTAGTAGAGTGATGCGGGCTTGCTATGACAAAGCAAGATGATAGGTGGCAGGTAGAGTTAGCTACGGGGTCCAAGGTGGTAGTGGATTCCCTTATGCTCAATTGTCCTTTAGTTTTAGGAGATTGCCATACTTTTGTGGATCTTCGTGTTATGTTTTTGGGATCTTATGATGTGGTTCTTGGTATGGATTGGCTTGGATCTCACCAAGTGCAGATAGATTGTAGAGGTAAGAGAGTGCAATGGATGGATGATAGTGGGAAGAGTGTGGAGATTGTAGGTATTCAGAAACCTATCTCTCTTCGCATGATTTCTGCTATGCAGATGAAGAGGTGTGCTCTTAAGGGTTGCCAGTTGTTTGTGGTTAGAGTGAAGGATGTGGATGAGGGAGTTAGATCAGAGGATTTATTGCAGCAACATCCCATTCTTCAGGAGTTTGCAGATGTTTTTCCTAGTGAGATTCCAGGTATGCCCCCTCGGCGAGATATAGATTTCAGGATTGATTTGGTGCTAGGAGCAGAGCCTATTTCTAAAGCTCCCTATCAGATGACCACGCAAGAGTTGAATGAGTTGAGGGTTCAATTAGAGGAGTTGTTGGAGAAGGGGTTTATTCATCCTAGTGTGTCCCCTTGGGGTGCACCTGTGTTATTTGTGAAGAAGAAGGATGGATCTCTTCGATTATGCATTAATTATAGATAACTTAATAAGGTGACAGTGAAGAACCGATATCCCTTGCCTCAGATAGATGATTTATTTGACCAAATTAAGGATGCCAAAATCTTCTCTAAGATTGATCTTAAGTCCGGGTATCACCAGTTGAGGATTCAGGAGGCGGACATTCATCATACATATTTTCGCACTAGATATGGTCATTATGAGTTCACAATGGTACCTTTTGGTCTCATGAATGCACCTTCGGTTTTCATGAGCTTGGTGAATGGTGTATTCAGGTTGTATTTGGACATATTTGTATTATTATTTCTGGATGATATTTTGATTTATTCGAGATCAGTTGAGGAGCATGAGGATCATGTGAGGCAGGTTTTGCAGTGTCTTAGGGAGAATTAGCTATACGCCAGTTTGGCGAAGTGTGAGTTCTTCTAGACAGAGGTGAGGTATCTTGGTCATGTGATCTCTAAAGAGGGTACCGCAGTTGATCCCTCAAAGATTCAAGTGATTGTCGATTGGCCAACACCCACTAACATGGGAGAGGTGCGTAGTTTCATGGGTTTAGTAGGATATTATTGCAGATATGTTCAGGAATTCTCCAGGATAGCTCATCCTATCACTTCCCTTCAGAGAAAAGGGAAGAAGTTTGTTTGGACAAAGCAGTGTGAGATAGCATTTCAGATCCTTAAGGAGCGTTTGACCAATGCACCTATTTTAGCAGTACCAAATCCTTTGGGGAATTTTGTGGTGTGCACAGATGCTTCTTTGGAAGGTCTAGGAGCAGTGTTGATGCAGGATGGTCGTGTGATTGCATATGAGTCACGTAAACTTAAGAATCATGACCAGAATTATCCCACCCATGATCTTGACTTAGCGAAAGTTGTTCATGCTTTGGTTAGATGGAGGCACTTCCTTCTTGGACATAGATTCGAGTGGCATAGTGATCATCGCAGTTTGCAGTATATCTTCACGCAATCGAATTTGAATACTAGGCAAAGGCGTTGGATGGAGTTCTTATGTGAGTATGACTTTGAGGTGAGATATATTCAGGGTAAGGAGAATGTGGTAGCAGATGCATTGAGTCGCAGGAGGCATGAGATTTCAGCAATGTCTCTTAGTGTGGATTTGAGGAGCCATATTTTTAGTGCCCTTCCTTCAGATGTATGGTATCAGGAGATTATTACAGAGATTGCCGCAGGTAGAGCTCTTGAGGGCAGATATGCAGGTTACTCAGTGGAATCAGATGGACTTCTTAGGCATTTGGGATGTATTTATGTTCCACCATCAGATGGCCTTCGAGATTTGATCGTGTCGAAGGCACATCGTGCACCTTACTCGGCACATCCAGGTGTCAAGAAGATGCACGCAGATTTGAGACAGATATATCATTGGTCTGGTATGAGGAGAGATATTGCAGATTTTGTGGCATGTTGCCTAGATTGTCAACGAGTGAAGGCAAAGCATCAACATCTCGCAAGTTTATTACAATCACATTTGGTTCCAGGATGGAAATGGGATATTATATCTATGGATTTTATAGTTGGATTGCCCATGTCTTCACATTGTCATGATGCTATTATGGTCACTGTAGACATATTGACTAAAGTAGTGCATTTCTCCTCTATCAGGTCTTTGTATACAGCAGCGACAGTAGCTCGGGTTTTCTTGGAGGGAGTTGTGAGGTTGCATGGTATTCCTCGGCGGATCATATCAGATCGCGATCTAGTGTTCACATCAACATTTTGGACAGCTCTTCAACATGAATTGGGTATGTAGTTAAACTTTAGTTCAGCTTATCACCCCGAGACAAATGGACAGATAGAGAGGGTGAACCAGGTTTTGGAGGATGTGTTGAGGATGCATGTGATGGATCAACTATCTCGTTGGGAGGATTATCTCTATTTGGTTGAGTTTGCGTACAATAATGGTTACCATAGCTCTATTGGTATGTCTCCTTATCAGGCGCTATATGGTAGACCATGTCGCACACCCTTGAGTTGGGACCGTTTAGAGGATAGAGTGTGTATTGGATCAGAGATGTTGCTGGATATGGGGGAGCAGGTGGCTCACATTAGAGAGTATTTATTGGCCGCTCAGGATAGACAGAAGAAATATGCGGATGCTCATCGAGTGGACAGACAGTTTTCTGTTGGTGATAGGGTATTTCTGAGAGTTCGCCTGCGAAAGAGTCCGATCCGTTACGGAAAAGGCCCTAAGTTGGCACCTCAATTTGTTGGACCTTTCAATTTTTTGGAGCGGATTGGTCCTGTGGCTTATCGGCTTGCCTTGTCGCCTAGCTTGTCCCGCATCCATGATGTCTTTCATGTTTCAGTTTTGAGGTTATACCATCCTGATATTTTGCATGTGCTGGATTGGAATGCTTTACAGGTCGAGGATGGGCAACTTTCTATGGAACCCGTGTGCATTCTTTAGCACAGAGAGATGTCCCTCAGAGGATGAAGCATAGAGCAGGTAAGGGTCCAGTGGGATCCGATTGATGATTCTTTAGCTACATGGGAAGATGCAGTGCGGATGAGAGAGCTATATCCCTATTTGTTCTCAGGCTTCCAGGAGTAAGCCTAGGTAAAGGGGGGGAGAATGTAATGTCCACCCTTGATTGGACTTATTTTGACTAGAGTTGACTTTCGTATTATGCTTGATAGACTTATCTAGACTATATTTTGATGATTTGGATGATGATTACTCATGTGCTTCAATGACTTATGATTGATGTTAGACACTATTGGACATATGCAATTTTGATTATCAATATGGATGTTGGTACTATCATGATTGATCATGTGATTTGATGATATATGTACTCGATGGATTTTATATGCTCACTATGTGATGGATTATTGATAGATTAGATTTATCATGGTTTTCATGATGATTATGATTACGCTAACCCTACTTCATGATTACATATGATGAGATGTTTATGAGACGTGTTTAACTATTGTTTGACTGTCTTCATGATAGAGATGATTCCACATCACTCATTGCAAACAGGATGTGTCATCGCGATTCTCTATCACTTGCTTGTTCTATATATGTATATGTATATGTGGTATTGTCGTTTTGTGGTTGCAGGATTTTGCAGGTACCAGACATCGACTCCACCTAGCTTCATAGGTCTAAGCGTGTCTTTAGTTCCAATGGCTTATGTGGTTCGAAGATGGCATGAGTTTCCCCTCACATACTCTAGGTCTAAGTTATTCACTATGAGTAGTTAGCATCTTGGCATAATCCGCCATGTCAGTTAGTAATCTTGGTCTTTTGATATTGTGAGTTCAGTTTATGTTGGTTGATTTACTTGTTTATGCTAGAATAATTATGTGGCTCTTGATGTGTAGTTTTATATTGTTGGTATTTTGGATATGTTGATATGGTTTTGTCATTGATTTCAACACTTGTCAATCTTATTAGCACTTGGAGATCTTTGGTTATGTTCATCGGCAAGTCAGTGACTTATGCATAGTCATCGGTATTTGGTTCACCGGCAGGTTATATTGTTCACCGACACTTGGAATGACTTGGAAACTACCTGGTTATGTCGAAGACATTATTTGATCACTTGGTTTTGGCAATTTGGTTATTGATCTCTTTGGGTTTGCATATTTGTTGTTATCGACAAATAGGTCCAGGTTATGCACCAACAAGAATACTTATTCCAGATCAGCACGACACATTATGGAGATGATTTATTATTATTGTAAATGCATTGAGTCGTCTTGATGTATCGCTTATTGATTTATTTGTAATTATTGTAATATCTTTTAGTGAGCCAACCTATTCATTTGGTCTTAGATTTCAATATAAATGTAAGATCTCATTTGTGAGATTGACATGTGATGGGAAAAAGATTGTAATAGGATATATGCGAAAATAAGCAGAGCTATACACACATACATCATTTGAAGGTTGAAGGAAGGTTTTGAGGAAGATAATCATAACTAAACTGGTACTGAATCAACAATACGAAGATGCTATTTTGTGCAGTACATTATCATTGGATTTAACCATCCAATTGTAGTCAGTGTGACTCCCATTTTGTGATTGAGCAGTGAGCACTGGGCAACTGGCCTTTCTACATGTGCAGATTCCATATTGTACACACATATTATCTGCAGCAGTATCATTTGATTGTGGGTAAGGCTTCCCACCGTGGTTTTTCCTCTTACAGGGTTTCCACGTACAAATATTTGTGTTATGTGTTGTGGATGTTATTGTCTTTTTGTTTCATGCATTAATCTTTACCGGTAGTGCAATTAACTGATAAAACTGTCTACCGACATAAAGTTTGGTTTATCGGCATTAAGCATTAAGTTTTGGTTAAGTTAATTTTGGTTGAATTTATTGGACAACTGATTCACCGCCCCCCTCCCCCCCCCCCCGCCCTCTCAGTTGTCTCCGGGACCTAACATATATTTGGTAATGTTTATTTTTAATGTATTCAATTCAGAAGTTTTGAACATTTAATTATTTGGTATTTATATTAACGTTTATTGATTTTAGGATTATTTAATATTTGATAAGCTTTATTGTTGTTTAATATTTATTTAATATTGATTTAATCTTTAATGGTATCTGATTATTTAATTACTTATTTAACTTTCTATGGTTTAATATTTAATTGATATCATACATTTATTTGGTTCTTTAATTTATTTTATTAGCTTTTGGTTTGTTTGATTTTAATCCCCATTTGTATTATTTATTTACAGATTATATTTATTTAATAGTTTGACTTTTATTTCTAAGTGGGTGTATGAACACATTAAATTAAATAAAAAAATAAACCAATTCCACTTAGCTGAATAAGTATATTTTATTTACTTTACCTACCCTTCACTCCCATTGGTTAAATTCAAAATGGGTGAATAAATTATATTATATGGTGGGTTGGTAAAATATACTCTAAAATAGAATATTTTGATTGGCCGAAATTAAGGCTAGGGTTTTGGTTTATTGTTGCTTTTTATTTTCATTCCCGTGAGGTTTTTCGGGTTGGTTGGCTCTTCTTTGGAAAATTTCTCCAGCAAGTTTTCTTCTTGGTTTTGGATTTCTTCTCTATTGGATTTGGCTGGAGCTTGGATTGGATTTGGTTTGGCTTGTGGGAGCTCTTCTTCAGCTTCAAACCATTACTTCAAAGTCACAGGTTGGAGTTCTTCACTTTGCAGTTTGGTTTTCAATGGCTTCTCTATGTATGCATTGTGTCTGCAATGTTTTGGGTTTGGGTTGAAATGATATTTTATTCTATAGTTTTATTATTGTTGAAAGAAATATTTGGGAAGGAAACTTTAGTTTTATACAATTGTTGGAGATTTATTTTGGTTTTCCCATGTCTGCATTTCACGGCTCTGTGAGAAATTGTTGTGAAGTTATTTGATTAAATCTTGGTTTATAGGTTGAGTGATATTATTGTGTTTATACCCAAGTATTCCTTGTTTATGGGTGTTTCTTTCCATATGTTTTTCAAGCCCTTTCGTTAAGTCTGCATTTTATTATTTTACCCAAAAGCTTTCTGAGTTTTTTGTAAGTCTTGTGCAAAAGCGTTGTTTTTGCTAAAGCGCTATTCTGTATTGCATTTGCATTGTTCTATGATGCATTTGCGCTGCTCTGCGCAGCATAAGCGTTGTCTTAGGATACATAAGCGTGAATATGGAAATATAAGCATTGTTTTAGGATGCATATGCGCGATTTTGAAATGCATAAGCGTTGTTCTTCTTGACAGAAGCGCTATTTTTTTGGGCAAAAGCGCTAACTTGTCTGTGTTTTGTATTTTCCCAGTTTTGGTCATTTTTGAAGTATTTTCTCGAATTGATTTTTGTACCAGAGGCTTTATGTGAGGTCTGTTAATATTTCCCAGTTTTGGGTTTGATCAATTTTGATGCGTTTTGATGGTTTTGAGAATATTTGATTTCCTATGCATTATGAGTATTTTAAACTCTCTTCCATGCAGATAGGCCATGGATGATTGAGATGATTACTATGTTGTTTTGGACCAACAAGTGAGTAGGACTTGCTGTGATGTTATCTTTTATTTGATGGCAGCATTTGATGGCTTGATATGCCTTTGTTTATTTCTAACCAAGAGACTCATTTTGCTATATTGATGTTGTTGTAGCCTTGTTTATGTTGTAAGAGTATGTGTGTAAATTGTTGGCTGCTTTGAGTATTATTTTTATGTAATCATGTTGGTAGAGCCTCTTGTGATTTATTGTTGGGCCATGTTAGGAGGAGTGGGCTTCCTTGTGATGACCAGGAGATAAGCTTGCATGAGGTTCCTTGTAAGGATGCACGAAGTCTAGACCACCAAGGCACATTGGAGTTTTCCATGATTTTGTAAATAAGTGATAACCTAATAATTGATGGGCTAGGTAGTTAGATTAATTAATAAGATGATAAATTGATTTGTGCTCAGTGACTTAGTCCTAGGGAGGATGTTTTAAGATAAACATGAGAAGGTCGTGATGATGGTAAGCTCATCTCCCTTAGTCTCTCATAGGTTGAGATGGCTCCACATGTCCATCGGGCTAGTACCTTGTGTTGTTATGTTATTATGTTACGAGGATGGCATGTGATGACACTCCACTCCTACATGTGTTTCCCCTTTATGATTTATGATTATACTTATTGGATGCATTTATGTCTTGATGAGTTTTATGCCTCTGGGAGTCATTCTTGTTGTTTGTGTGAGTTCTTGCTTGAGAGTCCTAGTGTGGTTAGTCTCCTTGGTTATAGGTGCCAGCATAGGTTTAGAGTATGTGTTGGGACCTTGTGTCATCTCCTAGCACGGGGGGTGGTTCCTTTGGTTCCACATGGTCGGGAGGTTGGTGCTTTTTAGCCATTGGGATGTTCTCTTGGATTCTTCTTGCGTGGATGTGGATTCTTCTTCATGATGTACTATGGATGTACCTTGTAGCAGATTTATGTAATGGATAAGATGGAATGTATGTAATGTAATATTTTTGTATATAGTAGATGAAATCTTGTAGTAGAAAGAGCTATGCTCATAATGTATTTAATATACTTTTATTTACAAGATGAATTGTAGTTGGAAACTGGAATTAAGGCATATTTGTATTTGTACTATTATAGAGATGCGATCTTATGAATCATGGAAATAAGTGGATTATAGTTGGAATAGAATGGAATTTCATTATGGATTAGTTGTATTATTTCATGGAATGTTTAGAGGCTAGTTAGAATGTTCTGGTTAATAGGAAAAATAGGTTTTAAGTACCCGAAACCTTTAACAAAGGAGTTTAAAAAGGATCATCAAAGAGAATCCAGACCAAGAATGAACAACTAACAAAACAACTGGCAATAAAGCCAGTAAACAGAAAGGACAACATAGGAAAGAAACAACAAAATGAAGAAACTAGAGAAAACATTGCACAATTATAAGGCCTTCAGGAGGTCCTCCGCCTTAATCATCAGCTGGTCATAATTGGCCAGAGCAGCTTTAAGTTCATCCAAGTCCTTATTTGGCTTCTTCTCCTTCTTTTTACCTCTGGTTCTTGTTCTGGGTCCTTGAAAATCTCCTGTTCCTTCAATGTCAGGGTCAATTTTCAAGGTATCCTTCTCCTCCTCCAAATTGCTGATGAGGGTTTTGGTTTTGCCATCAGAGGCCTTCAAAATGTTTAAGCTTTTCTCTGCGATAATTTTAAGCCATTCCTCAATTTTGCTAACTTTATTGACAGTTTCCGCATTGTTTGATCCATAGCATTGGCATTTGCTTTCCCTTCAATAAGGTCTTTCTCAATTTGCTCAAATCTGGGATTGAAGGAGTCTCTCATATTTTCAGCTCTAGCAATAGTTTCGGTCAAATCCTCCACACAATCTGCTGTTGACTTCCCTTTGCCAATGCTGATAGTTTCCAGAATCTGAATTCTGTTGATAGTTTCTAGAATCTGGATTCTGCTGATAGTTTCCAGAATCTGGATACTAGTATTGACAATATTAGAATAGCTCGAAGCACTCCATTTAATTTGTTTCATTATTATTTTGTCCATTAATGATCTTTGGGGTTGTAAAGCGGAAAAATCGAACCCTAGTTGTTCTCCCCTCCCCAACTCCAAGGAGAGAGAAGGGAGGTCACTAGGGTTGATGGTTTTCACTTAGGGGAGACTTTACATTCAAAAGAGGGGTTGAAACCCACAAGATCCAATCCCACACAATGCAAGATTGGATTCTAAATGAGTTTCAAGGGTCGTGACATCAAGGATACCCTCTTTTGTAAAGAATGCAGATAGAATGATTGAACTAGGAATGCATGTAAAGTAGGAAAGATTCACTTAGAAACAGAGATAGGGATACGGGATGAAGCTGCGGACCTGGAATTAGCAGTAAAATGTCGAGACGATGTTGTTCTGCAAGTTTGAGCGAAAGTTGTCAGGATGATGGCACCTGGTGTGCACACGGTCCTTCGAAAAATCCGCGAAACGAAGGGGGATTTGTTCGTCTCTGCACAAGGATTCCAGATCTTCAATTACAGTCGCGTACCTGCAACCTACACACAGAAAAGAGAGGACGATTGGGGGGTTAGGGATTAGGGGTTTGCCTTTAGGTCAAACCCCGGTTTTGGAATTAACCAAGAAATGAGAATGTTGTAAATGTAAATGTTTGTAATGTAAACAAGTACTGATACCTTGTTGTAAGAATGTTTGTATTCTTACATGCGAAGGTGTAATGTATGTTGTATGTTGTATGTGATCTCCTCTTCAATGGTTGAATCCTTGTCTTGAATGCAACACCTAGCCTTGAATGGAGACTTAGAATGCTCAATTGCTTGAAGGAATGCTTGAATGCTTGAATGTTTGAATGTTTGGATGTTTGAATATCGCTTCTGCGTCTTGCTCTTGCTTCTTTTCTTCCTCCCTTTCTAGGAGAGGAAAAGTAGTTTATATACTTGTCAATTAGGGTTGATAGACTGATTTTTCCGACCTTAGGCCGACCTAGAAACAATATTTTCCAATTTGCAAACATAAAGACCCGATGCCCAAAAGGAGACCAGGCCCAAAATAGGGCCAGGGACCAGGGCGCTGGGCGCCATGGTCCCACCTCCCGGGACAGCAGGGTGCAAGGAGGGATCATGCCAAGGTGCAAAAAGATGCAGTTTTTGGTGTTGTAAACAGGTTTCGGGGTCTCCATTCAGGTTCAACGTTGTGCCGCCATCGTGAAGACCCAAATGCAGTTGAAATTGCAAGTGTCGCAATTTTAGGACGCTACAGGGGTGCTATTGTATCGATCCTTAAAAATGATTAATCTAACATCCTCTTGAAGGCCCTGTTCTCCCTTCCAAGTAATCATTTCATCTTGATTTACCGCCACATTGGCTGCCCAGTCAGCAGAACCATTAGCTTCACGGTAAATATGAGATATGAAACTTTTCTCAAAAGTGTTAATGAGGTCTCTAACAACCTTTATACTATTATTAATAGACCATGAGGGCTTAGAGGTCCCCTTGAGGCATTTAATGATGTTGTTAGAGTCCCCTTCAATCCATAGGTAGGGGCAATTCCATCTTTTAGCGAGGAGAATACCTTGGAGAGCTGCCATTGCTTTTGCCTTGTGGTTTGTTTGGCTTCCTATTGGAACAACAATCATTTCCTTGCATATACCTTTATCATCTCTAAGAATAGCTCCACATCCCGCAGGGCCCGGATTACCTTTTGCAGCACCATCGAAATTGAATTTGAACCAACCATGAGGGGGAGTTTGCCATATTGCTTCTAATCTTTTGTTTTGCTTGGGATCAAAACTGTCAGCATTCTTCAAACTCCAGGAACTTAAAATGTGAGATTCCAAAGGGTTGGCAGAAAAGTAGGGGCCCCCAATGATCCCAATGTTCTCCACTATAGCCCATTTTATTTTTTGGAAAATAATTTCCTGAGTAAGAGAATTGTCCCTGAAGATACAATTATTTCTTTCTTTCCATAACCCCCACGGAATGTGAGGGAGTGAAAGCTGCCACAAAGTTCTCAAGAAGGAGTTAGACCAATGATAATTCCAGGAGTAGAACAAATCACTGATAGTGTTAGGAAACACCCAATCAATGCAAAAAATCTTAATAAATCTTTCCCAGATAGAAGCAAAATAGGAACAGTGGATGGCCAGATGGTCCACAGACTCTTCCTCCTCAAGACACAGAGCACATCTATTAGGGAAAGCAAAACCTCTGCCCTTGACATTATCTAAGGTCAAGATTTTATTTTGAAGAATAGTCCAATAGAAAAAATTGATTTTAGGGATCAATCCATTTATCCAAGCTTTAGACCAGAAAGGATTTTCAGAAGGGGCAAGGGAGAGAACACCATACATAGAAGATACAATAATATTACCTTTACGTTCATATTTCCAAATGAGGGAATCTTCCTCTTTAGTCAACCAGACCGATGACAAATGATTTTTAAGCTTAATAAGGTTTGGGTGAATACTTTCAATATTCTGCCATTTATTACCTATCCAATACCCTTCAACTAAAGGACCAAATGTTCTAATACAGGAGGAGGCATAAGGGGCCCATTATGGGATATCAGTCAAAGATTTATCAAAAAGCTAGGGATCTTCCCAGAATTTAATTTTCCTGCCATTGCCTACTTTCTATATAACCCCTTTAGCAATGTTGTCTCTACACTTAGAGGCATGATTCCAGATATGGGACCCATTCATACTAATGTCAAAATTGATAAAAGAGGAAAGAGAAGAGGACAGAAGAGAATACTTACTTCTCCAAATTTTACACCATTCACTATCTGAGTGGAACACTCTCCAAACCTGTTTAGACAAGAGAGCTTCATTTAGGGTCCAGATTCTTCTCAGGTCCAGACCTCCTTTACTTTTCGGTCTGCATACCTGATCCCAAGCCACAAGAGACATTCTTTTATTTTCCTCAACCCCTAACCAGAGAAAATTTGTTTGAATTTTCTCAATTGCATCAACATACTTTACTAAAATTCTGAAAAGGCTAAGGGCATAGATAGGTATGCTTTGAAGAGAATCTTTTAGAAGTTGAAGCTTTCCAGCCTGACTTAGAAGGGCTCCTTTCCATCGAGCTAGCTTTTTATGAAATTTGTCCACCAGAGAGCTCCAAAAAGAATCAAGAGGTGCAATGCCCAATGGGAGGCCAAGATAAGTGGCAGGAAGATTAGCAATCCGACATTCCAGAATTCTGTTGATTCTATGTTGTCTTCTCTTTGGTGTATTGATGAAAAAAACTTCACTTTTGACCCAATTAATGAGCTGACCAGATGTAGAGGCAAACTTACAAAGAGTGTCCTTTAGGGTTCTAGGTTCTGAGATACTTGATTCCCCCATGACAATGGTATCGTCCACAAACTATTGGTGAGAATAGGTATGATCAACTGAAGAAGGTTGAAGTCCCTTAAAAGATCCTCGCATCACCATGCTTTCCATATACCTACCAAAACATTTAGCCATAATAATGAAGAGGATAGGGGAAATGGGATCCCCTTGCCTCAATCCTCTAGACGCTTGGAAGAAGGGGGATGGTGATCCATTGACAAGAATAGCAAAAGAGGCTGAGGTAATAAGCTGACTAAAGAGGTCAACACATTTGCAAAAGAAACCAAAAGCCACAAGAACCTTCACAAGAAAAGACCAATCAACCCGATCATAGGCCTTAGAGAGATCAAGCTTAAGGATGAGACCCTGTTTCTTGCCCCTTACAAGATAATGAATATTCTCATGGACAGTAATAATGGAGTCAAGAATTTGTCTTCCTGGGACAAAACCATTTTGCTGATGATTAATCAAAGAGGGAAGGACAGTCAAGATTCTGGTATTAAGAACCTTGGAGATAATCTTATAAAAAGAGTTACATAAGCTGATTGGTCTGAACTTGTCCATGGAATCAACACCTTGGATTTTGGGAATAAGTGCAATGAAAGTGCCATTAATTTCTTTCAGAAGTCTTCTAGCCCCAAAAAATTCCTTGACCCCATTGGAAACATCTTTCCCTATAATGTCCCAGAAATCTTGGAAGAAGAACATGGGGAAGCCATCTAGACCGGGAGCTTTATTACCATCAAAAGAAAAAACTGCATTTTTTATTTCCAGGTTCGAAGGTATGGAAGAAAGGGAGGCATTCATCTGCTCATCAATGAGGCAAGGAATATTATGAAGAAAGGAAGATTGAGCATCAGCATCCAACCTGTGATCCCTCCTTAGAAGATCCGAGAAGTACCTTTTGGCCTCATTCCTTATCTCTTCCTCCTTAACCAGCTCCCCATTGTCCACTGCCAGTTTAGTAATCCTGTTTGCCGCTTTATGTTTGATAGTCGACATATGAAATAATCTTGTATTCCTATCTCCTTCCTTTAGCCAAGTGCATCTTGATCTCTGTTTCCAAAAAGTTTCCTCTTTAGCAATGATTTCATGGTATTTTTTAAGGGTCTCATTTTCTTCAGCAATAGACACAGTAGAGAAACCATCCTTCTGAATTTGGACCTGTATTTTCTCGAGGTCATCCTGGACTTTACCTTTGGCCTCAAAAATGTTCCCGAAGCTGGATTTATTCCAAAGTCTTATATTGTCCTTAACACTTTTGAGTTTCTTAACAACTCTGTACATAGCAGTGCCCTCAACTTGGATATTCCACCAATTCTGAATATTACAAGTAATATCAAGGTGATGAATCCACATTTTTTCAAATCTAAAAGGAAAATGTCTTCTTCTGTTAATAGGATCAACAAAGAGAGTGATGGGAAAATGATCAGACCCAACCCGCGAACATGGATAAGATCATTGCCAGTTCTCCTATTAGTCCATGTGTATTTGCATCCATGTATCTCCACATCGTTGAGAGCCTGAGTATTTATGAAATCCATAAGGGCCAGCCTACTTTCAAACTGAGAGGGGCTTCCACCAAATTTTTCCTCCTCTCTCAAAGGAGTATTAAAGTCTCCTATGACCAACCAACTAAGATTCTTGAAGCTATCCCTAGTTTCTATAAGTTTTTTTCAGGAGTTTCTAGCTTTCAAGGTGTTGGGTGCATATATGTTGGTGAGGACCCATGACGTTCCATCTTTTAAATTCTCAAATCTAATGCAAGAGAAATTTTTTTCTTGAATAAGAACATGTCCTTTGACACTATTGAGATTCCACGTAGTAGCTATACCTCCCGAAGCACCTTCCGAGCTTCCACCACTGATACTCCCATTTTTAAAAACCTTTAGAGTTTCAACTTTTTCTCTACTCATTTTGGTCTCTTGAATTAGAAAAACATCAAGTTTACTATCCCTTATCATATTCCTAATAATATCATGTTTATGAGGATTATTAAGTCCCCTAATATTCCAAGAGATAATCTGCATAGTTACTTACCGATTCCTAACTCCTTAAGAGTCTTCTGAGTCCCATCTGCAATGTTCTTACTGGCCTCCTTGTCTCTGACTTTGTGGTTAGAAGGTCGACCTGGGGAAGAGGAAATGTACCCAACATCAAATTGAGCAATTCTGCTGGATTTCCTTAGTTGAGAAGCCGAGGGAGTGGATCCTTTCTTGTTCCTATATTTTGGTATTTTCCAGTCAGCTTCTTTCTCAAGAACCGCTTCAGGATTACTGAGGAGTCTGGATATTTCATCTTGATTGCCCCATTTAGGGGTTATGAAATCATGTGATGCCCTATTTACTATTTCTAAATTTTGATCTGAATCTAAAAGGTTCATACCCAGTATAGCACATTTTTGAGCTTCTTGCATTTCAGTATTGTTCATAAGCGGGGAAGAGTTAGTCTTTTCTTCTTGGGAGCCAGTGATCTCCCCTTCCTCAAGTTGTTCCTCTTTATTTTGCATTTCTTTACCAGCAAAAGTATTAGCAGTTACCACTTTGGCTATATCTTTTGAGGATACAGTCTGTTCTTTCAATTCCTCTATTCGGATCTGCTTTGTCACGGGGTTGTTAACTTTTGTTGAATCATTCCTCAATACTTCATGTATTGGAAGGTTGGAGATGGAAGTTGAGGAGACCACTTCCTTATTTTCCCCCAAGGGTTCAAAACAGTTGTTGTCAACAAAGTCAGCTTCCTTATTTTCTGAGTTTTTAACTTGCCAAACCTTTTTTTCTGGAACCTTTTTACTTTCACCCAGGGGTTTACTCTACTTGAGCTCTCCTTTAGGCTTGGTGGGACAAGATTTTGCCCAGTGACCTACTTTCTTGCAATGGAAGTAGGCAAAGGGGATAGATTCATATTTTATTTGTTGTTTCCATGTCCCCAACTTTGAAACTATATCTATCTGTTCCGGCATATCTGCATCATGAGCTATCCCTACACAAAACCTAGCATGAGTGAGTCTCCTTTTAGATGCTGTGACTGGGTCTATCGAGAGGAGTTCACCAAAGGAACTTGCTATTCCTGAGAAGATACTTTCTACCCAATATTCAAGAGGCAGGCCTGGTAACTTTACCCAAACTGGAACTTGTGCCAAAAGAGAGTCAGTCATATTTAGATTTAGATGCCATTTCCGAAGGACCAAGGTTGTCCTTCCTACCATCCAAGGACTACCACAAAGTATCCTTAATTTATCTTCTTCACACGAGAAAGTAAAAGAAAGGAGGCCTTTAGGCAATGCCGAGATTTCAACGTTACCCTTAAGAGCCCATTTCCATTTGACGTAAACCTAACAACTTTGATGTTTGGACGGGAACCCATAAGTTTGCCTACCAGGGAGTTCGACATGTTGTTTATATTATGATCCAGAACCAGATCGGGGATAGAGATAGCGAACTTTCCACCAGTTGGATCAGAAATATTCTTGATAGGAGGTAAAGAGGATTTACCAGATGGTTTTGTTCCAAAAAGGGATGACCATTTTCTAGATTCTTTTCTATTCTCCAAGGGCTCATCACGTGGGTTGGACCCCCTGCTGGACCCCTCCCTCGAAAACCCAGAACCGGCTTTCTTCTCTGGCAGAGTACCACCAGTCTGCGAAATGTCAATAGCCTTCGGAATATCTGGAGGCTTGTCCTTCTCTCCCATAGGACCAGCAACTTCGTTCTGGCCACTCCCACCATTGGAACCAGAGTTCCCGCCTTTCAAAGAATTTGAATTTTGAGATCTCCCATTGCTGCTTCCTGTTCCTCCCAGCTCCATGTTTCTATTGTTGGTTATTGTGGACCTCTAGTTAATCTTGAAGGAGGAATATTTGTAGAGTAATAAGTGAATATGTCAAAGATGTTGATTGGATCTAGTAGATAGGAAGGATTCGCATATATGCATTGGTAGAAAGGAAATTACGCATATCATGAGGAATAAGTAATGTTGTAGGTTGCATATCTCATGGTTAAAGAATTAAAATAAGATGCATTAATAAAGGTGAAATATACCTATCATGTGTGTAGTATGTTATTGTGGAAACGAATTAAGTAATGATGTTAAAGTACCCTAGAGAAAGATTATTGATGTTGTATTATTTCCGCTTGCATTATTTGATTAAATGAGCAATGATGTATGTTCATATTGATTAATTGGTTAATGAATATAAATAGATGGAGATGTTATTAGTTGCATTAGTTCCTATTAGATGTTAATTAATTTTTTTTATCTCCATTTGTATATTATTGTTTAGTTTCTTTAGGGTATTTTGGTGGGCATTACATATTTGATTTAATAAGTATTGCATGATTTTACCCTAGGGGTTATTTGAGGGTTTAGATTTGGATTAAAAAATTAATTTGATTTATTAATATTGTATTTCCCCTCAAAAGTGAGTTTATAATTTGCAATTGTTCATTTTTTAACACAGTTATTTTTCTCTCATTTTTTGCTTTCTAACCGTATATGAGAAATTTTATGGATTGATTTTGGGATATTTTCTTAGGGGATTTTGTGAGTAGTGGCTCAAAAGAGTGGTGTCAGTGAATGCTTTGAGTCGTCCAAATGATTTGACCTCTTCTGGTGTGTATGATTTGCATTTTCATTTTGTAGTTTTGAGCAAGATTTGAGGTATGAACTTAATTTATCCCATGTTGAGCAATTTGATTGTTTTAAACTAGTTGCAAATGATTTGTCATATGAATTTAAGCATTCTTTCTATTTGGGTTTTCTTGTGCAGATGATTTTATGTTTTGTATGATTCAAAATTTGAAAATAAGGGTTAATATGGGGAAACTTTGCCTAAATTTTATTGAATGGGTGAAAAGACGTTTTGAATTTGCATTTTTGGGATGTTGTGTAGTTAGAGACCAATGGGATTTTTCAAAATTTTAATTTATGAAGTTTGAAAATTTAAGATTTTTTTAGGCCTATCAATTGTGGATGGCCTCCGTGACTGGGTTTTGACTCAATTTGGCCTTTAATGAAAAGTTTAATTTGATGGTTTTGACATGAAATTATATCATGGCATAATAGGATTATATATGTAATTTCCAAATTGGGATCAATTCAAATCCAATTCCATGTCGTGGTGTTCAGACACGTTGTTTGTATTTGAGGATTTTGGGCTCAATTGATTGAATTATTTGCCTTGCATTTTGGTATCTTTGTCATTTGATTTCAAGTTTTGGATTTCATTGATCCTAGGGGGGGTAGTAGAGCTAATGATGGGAGTGGCTCCCACTCACGTCCCCAGCCCATAAGGTGTACGCTTAGCAATCGTGTTTAGGGAGTTTCTTAATCAAGTGATAATATTAATTAAAACTTCGGATGGTTTTAACATTAAATAAGATAATCAGTGCTCCAAACTCGCCTTGAACACTAGTACGAGGCTAATGAAGTCTTGAGAAGGCATTTTGGTATCTTTGTCATTTGATTTCAAGTTTTGGATTTCATTGATCCTAGGGGGGGTAGTAGAGCTAATGATGGGAGTGGCTCCCACTCACGTCCCCAGCCCATAAGGTGTACGCTTAGCAATCGTGTTTAGGGAGTTTCTTAATCAAGTGAAAATATTAATTAAAACTTGGGATGGTTTTAACATTAAATAAGATAATCGGTGCTCCAAACTCGCCTTGAACACTAGTACAAGGCTAATGAAGTCTTGAGAAGGCATGCCCACACACGTAGCACTGGGACTTGTCCAGAGAAACATGATAGCTCATGTAGCACTGGGACTTGCATGATCGTCATTCTTGTCCATATGAGAGAATGCTTGACTCTATGTGAGCCATCCCTTTGAGCTATGCAATGAAACTCCCCACTCTTGTTCTCTATGTACCTAGCCTTGTAGATATGAGTAGCACCTAGAAGATGTTATGCCTTCCATGTTGATAGTGCTTCCTTATGAATTTATATGATGGCCCTCCATGCTGGCTAATTGGACTTACCGTCTTTTGGTGATTTGTTGATAGGTTGGATTATACTTGATGTATTGGTGTTGTTCCTCCTTGTTGAGTACTCCCTTGGTAGGGCGTTTCACATGATAGCAACAAATTTTATTCTTGAAGAACTCCTTTAGCATTGTAGTCTTCACACAATATTGAATTTCTTATTGTTAGTTGATATAATGTTTGTCACTTAAATGGCTTAGATTATCCTTGCAAACTAATGACAATGATTGTCTTTGTGATTTCGAAAGCACTCGCCCTTGCATGCTTGAGGTTTGTCTTCTTAAACCTCTAAGATTGCAAATGAAATATCATTGTCCCTAATTGTGTAAGGCATTCTTCATGGTCTCATGCTTAAGACCGACTTTCATTTTGAATATATTTCTTTACATTTTCTTAAAATTGCCACATGCATTTTGGTGTGCTTCATTTGTTTATTACAATTCCTCATTCATGATGCTCTAACCTTGTCCTCATGCATTTTGACAAAACTCTATCATGATTGATCTTGGTTGCCTCTAGTATGTGTACTATTGGGTGGAAGGCTTCTTTTGGACTATCACTTGCTTTTCCAAAATACCCTTGTCTCTTTTTCACATGAAAATCATGTAACATTTTCTCAATATTTATGAGTGACATGCCATTAGTTTAAGGATAAAAACAGTGATGAATACCAATGTAATAAAGGACATTGAACATAAATAGAAAAAATAACATATCAAGACCAATGTATTTGGATTGTATGTGACTAATTTAGCCCTCATTGTCCCAATATCAAGGTAGATAATGCTTTACTCTCTTTACATCTTTTGTTTCAATCAAAAGAGACCTTTTTCCTTTACTCGAGTTGGTAAAAAATATGATTTTGCATCATCTTGAGTCCTTTAATAGTCTCAAGAACAACAATCATAGCATTGAAAGTATTTAAATTTGCTTTCCATTCTATCTAAATTAGAGTAGACTTCTAACATTGTACTTGAGAGTCATTATTTGGTTCTCAACAAACGATTTGTTATTTAAACTTAGGAGCCCCAGTCCTTCACCACGAGAGTATTGATGCAATAAAACTTAATAGCCAATGCTACATAAATATGTGCTCCACTAAAATAAAATAGTGCGGTCATGAGGATGAGTAGTAGTTGCAATAGGTATATATAATACCACACATATGGCCACAATTTCATTACTAAAAAATTGTCTTGGGAAGGCAATGGGTAACATAATGAATTGAGTTGAGCCTTTTTCATCAAGAGACATTAATGGTGGGTTAAGCAATTTTTTTTTTTACATTTCACCCAGTTGGGTTACCCGCTAATTCAATTTATTTATGCAATAAACTCATTTTATTGTGCTTCTTATATGAAGACCTTGTTGTCTTTCGTCTACACTTCATATTCACTTCATTACTTGAGTCTATGACATTTTTATAGAATCTAAGAGGCTTTAGATGATTGACCTTTCTCATCCATATTGCCCGAACAATTGAACCCACATAGATTTTTCTTAAGTGTTGAAATCTCTCCTTCAATGCAACGTGCCAAATACAACCTCACACAAAATGCCAAATCTCCCCTCAAATTTGCAATGTGGAGAACTTCCTTCATGGACCTTTTCAACACCATTATCTAGGTTTGGTTGTTGCAACATGCAGATATATGCAACAAAAAACCATCGACTTGTTAAGCTACATTCCCTATGATAAAATAAAACCTTTTTGCTTCTTCCCTTTGACACCTAAAACATTCTACCTTATTTGATCTCTCAACATAATGAACTTTAATAAAACAGGTGATCAAATATTTTATGTTATGAAGCTCCTTTAAACCATCCTAATGACTAATTTTGCTAGTTGATAAAAAAAATATCAACAAGGACATTGATGGAAAATCCTAAGAGTATGTTAAGTCACGCTGGTCTAGAATAAAAGTTTTGGGCTGAAGTTGTTGCCATTGCTCGCTACCTGATGAATAGGTCTCCTACATTAGCTCTTGTTGATAAAACGACTATGGAGGCATGGTTGAGTCACAAGCCTTCACCGAGACATATTATATTTTTTGGTTGTGAGTCATATTAACATGTTCCAAAGGAGAAGTGAATGAAATTGGGGAACAAGGTTGTGAAATGCATATTCATTAGGCATAGTTATGGTGTGAAAGGATACAAGCTTTGGGATCCTGTTGCACAAAATGTAATATATAGTAGAAGTGTTATTTTCATAGAAACTAAGTTTTCTTCTATTACATTGCAATCATAACAAACTAAATAAAGTGTGATTGAATTTCCTTCTACGCCTGAGAAAGTTGAATTGAGACCCCTGGATGGATAAGAGGTTAAGGAGAGATCATCTAGCTTTGAATATCTAGAAGAGGAAGAAGAATGTCCAACTCAGCTTGTTTAAAGGTCTAGAAGGCATAGAAAATCACCTAAAAAGTATTCACTTAATGTTTGGAGATGTGTTTTTGCTTTGAATACTAATATATCTATGAACTTATAATTATAGAAGAGGTATTAGGTATGAATAATGCAAAATACTATAACATTGCTATGGATGAAGAAATGACAACTTTGAAAAAGAATGATACTTGGGATCTTCTTCATTTTCCTAAAGGATGAAAACCCACTAGTTGTAAATGGGCGTTTAATAAAAATATTGGTTTAGATGGAGGTATTGAGAATTATAAAGAAAGGTTGGTTGCAAAAAGATACTCTCAAGTTGAGGGTGTTGATTATGGCAAGATGTTTTCTCTTCTTACAAAAATGACATCCATTAGATTCCTACTTTCTATTGCTACTACTTATGATTTAAGGGTTGAGCAAATGGATGTGAAAACTGCTTTCCTTCACGATGATTTGAAAGACGATATTTGTATGGCATAGCTAGAGCACTACATGGTAAAAGGTAAAAGTAATTTGGTTTGTAAATTGAAGAAATCTTTGAATGACCTCAAACAAAGTCCTAGGATGTGATACAAGAAATTTATACATAATTGTCAAGTTTGGGATTCGTGCATTCTAAATCAAATCATTATGTTCATTATAAATTTGATGGTGATCATTTTACGTACATTGCATTATATGTTGATAATATGTTATTCATTAGTATAGGGAAATGCATGATTTCAAAATAAAGTCTCATCTTGCTACTAAATTTGAAATGAAAGATATTTGTGTAGCTAAACACATTCTTGGGATGAAGATTAGAAGATATAAAGTGCATAAAAAGCTATTGGTAGGCCAAAGTAAGTACATGAATTCAGTTTTACAAAGGTTTAACATGTAGGATTGTAAACCATTATGTGTTCCTTTTATAGTTGGAATGAAGTTATCCGCTTCAGCTTGCCCTACATACCCATTTGAGATGAAAGACATGAGCATAAAACCCTACTAGAGTGTATTTGGAAGCTCAAACTATGTTATGATTTGCACTAGACCAGACATAGCCTAAGTAGTGAGAGTTATTTCTTAATATATCTCTAATCCTAGTAGAGTTTATTAGGTTGTATGGTGCAGACACCGATTAGGAGGGACCTCAAAGAGATCAATCCGGACTGGGCAGCAAGAGTAAACACAACAGAAATAAGAGGCTATGATGAAGGCAATGCAAAACTGAGTAAATTAGATCATGAAAACTGATTACAGATAACCGGTAACATCTGGGTTACAAGATTCGACTCACTGGCCTGTTACAAACATGCTTAATTACATAACAGGTCACTCTCGGACCTCCAAACCTAAGATCTATCTACTATGTTCTATATGGTTTCTTCTGATTGACTTCTAATGCTCAATTACAATGATTTATATGATCCAAGAAGATCCGGTCGGTCCAAAAGGGATCAAATGCCGAGGAACAAGACCAAACGTGTAAAACCAATAGGTTGGCCTCCGCCAAAGAGATTCCTTTGAAAAATCCAAAGGATGAAGTGCAAATCAAAGGGAAGGTCGGCCACATGCCATGGAACATCGAAATCAACGCATAGGGCTCTGCAAGCTACGAAAGGGATCTGGTAGGTTCACCAATGCAAATAGGTCCAAATGGTTCCGGTGCTAGAAAACTGTCTCGGAATTCGGAATCAATAACTTGTTGAAAAATGATCCTACTGCTCCACAGTTTAGGAATAAGGAATATGATCATATCCTTAAGCAAAATCCAACTCCGCAAGATCCGGTGAGCCAATGCAAAAAAATGCAGAATGAAATGCTGAAACTGCAAAACATAAAACAAACAAAAAATAAAATATTTTTGGTTGATGCAAGATTGCCAAGAATCGGGGATGCTCCTACATTATTGTAGTTACAAGATTTTCTAGATATTTAAAGGGTACCTTAGTGTCTTCTTTATGATATCATGGTAATTTGATAAGAGACGAGATTTCCCTTGATATTCATGGTTATGTGGATTCATACTAGGTAAGTCATGTTGATAGCATAAAATCCATCAATGCTTACGTGTTGACTTTATTTGGTGGTGCAATCAGTTGTATGAATAAGTGACAAGCTATGGTTGTTTCGTCCACTATCGAAGATGAGTATATGACAACTACCCATTCTTGTAAAGAAGTCATTTGACTTAAAACAAGGTGCAATGATAGTTCTGATTTTGGATTAAAACAAGGTTCAATGATAGTTTATTGTGACAATTAGAGTACGATTTGATTAGCTAAGAACTTGACATTTCATGCTAGGTCTAAGCACATTGATGTTCAGTATCATTTTGTCAGAGATATGGTTGATGATGGTAGGGTGAAGCTAGTTAAGTTATATACTTTGATGAATGTTGCAAATTCTTTAATTAAGGCTGTGAGCACATAGGGGTTCAAATGGTGTTCAGAGTCTATGGGCTTCATGACCCCTAGCGATTAATTTATGGTACAGATACTCTCTTTTCTCTTGCAAGGTGTTTGACAAGTGGGGAATGCTAGGAAAATGGTCTTAACCTTGCAATTATAGAAGGTTACTATTTATAGTAAGTTTATATTTGAGTGTAGATCAATCCGAAGTTTTTCCCAAAGCTATAGATTGGCTAAATAAGCATGTCAATAAATTTTTGTTGCAAGATCATTTGTGGATTGAAAATATTAAAGTTTCCATTTTTGAAAGTTCTAAATGAAAGTTCTAAAGTTAATTTTGAATGCCTTAGATGCATTTTTTTGGACCAAAAAGTCGCCATACCTAATGTAGCAAATTATAGCTTGATAGAGCATTTCACAAGCTTTCCAATCTTCAAATGATCCATTTATTAGACTCCTAAATCAAAATTTACGAACTTCAAAAGTTGGGTCTCCTTAAATGAGAAATATAAAAACTCACTGGACACATAAATGAGCTGTAGAAGGGAGTTACATGTGTTGGTGTGTGTTTTGACACAACATAGGACATCTTGGATTGGAGGTAAATTGGACACCACATTTTAAGTGGTTTTAGCTCATGGACTTGTAATACTTATTAACGGTTTCATGTATTGTATCTCCCATATATTAGGTGCATGAGATGGAGGTTGTGTGTAAGAGTCTTATAATTGTTGAGTTACCTCTAGATCTTTGGTTGATGATAATCCTATGAGAAGCTTTCTTTGCAAGTATATTGTATTTTGTTGTTGACTTTTGAATAATATATTGGGCGACTTTTGGAGTGTGGGGTTTTTTGCCCGAAAGGGCTTTCCCCACGTAAATCTTTGTGTTGTGATATGCATGCTATTTATGTTTATTTTGTTAAGTTTATGTAATTGTTGTAAATATTTGAAGAGTTTTGTATAACCCTCCTCTCAAGGTTAGTGTAGGAAGTTGTTTCTCTACCTTGACTTCCTTCCATTGTAATCTACTAGTTTTGCCTCAACAAATTTGTCGATTAATGTTGTTTCAAATAATTCCTTTGCATCACCATCTATAATGGATGCGAGCTCGACTGATATTTCAAGTTGTAGTTGATAGTTATTTTCAAATTCCTAATTTGCATCTCGTGAATTCCCTTCAATATCCATGTAGTTTTGCTCCTTTTTCTCTCTACCTTGCACTTTAGTCACTCTACTATGCTCTTTTGTTTTTGATTACTTTAGCAAAAGAAGGGCCTTGAACCTTCACAAGAACATACACAAAACAACAAAACAACGTAGCCACATTACAACTATGCTCTTTTGTTGCTTCCATTACATATGATATTTTTGAATTTGTTAGAGATCACTTTGATAGATTGTTTAATCTATTTTGATTTATTGGAAAGTATCTTTGACTATAGTTGGGCTTAGAGATTATCATTGATAATGTTTTTGAATTCATTAGAGATCATTTTGGTAGATTGTTTGAAATGTGCTCTAGATATGATTCATTTCTACAACTTGTAGAAAAACTAATGTTTGGACATATTTTGATCTCTAAAATCTAACATAATGATGTTGAACTTGATTTGATTTTATAATTGATAAACTTAATCTTTTTAGATTTGATTAGGGAATATGTTGGTATGTATTTCGAGAAAAGAACTTTGAAAGCGTTCTTTGTCTTTTGCCGATTTGTGGAAAATTTGAAAAACTTTAATATTCAGAGATTCTTTTAGTTATTTTTATGGGAAAGTTAGGATTCTTTTTTTGCAAATATTTAGAGGAAAAATGTATTTAAGATATTTCCATAATGAGATTTTATTCATTTAAGTAGACATGGGGAAAATAATCTTAAAACTAGTACTTTTTTTTTTTTTTTTTAAGTAAAGAAACTTTTTTTAGTTTTCATTTGCAATGTCAAGGAGACAAATGTATATATACTTAAATTTTGAAATCATTTTCACTTGCAAACATGCTTTATAGTTTAGACCAAAAAATTATCATTAATATGTACTTCTATATCATTTTTAAAAATAAAATACTTCTAAATTTATTTATAAATCTCCCATAAATTTATAGATTATTTTATATAAATTATCATTAATACACACTTCTACATCGTATCAATATTTTAATAAAATACTTATAAATTTAATTATAAACCTCCTAATAAATTTATAAAATATTTTAGATAAACTACAATAGAAATAATCATTATGATTTTTTTTTTATAGGTACAAGTGCTAATATTTTTCATATTTCACTGAATAATCACTCAAAAGTAAAACAAGAGATGCATAGCGTCATGTCCCTGCCGAGAGTTAGAAATGTGGGAGGTAGAGGAGATCAGGAAAAATAGTGGATTGGTGCGAAGGCATAAATAATTGTTGACATTGGTTTGAGGACTACAACAAGTGAAACTAATAACAATGACTATATGGAGAATGGAAGGTTTTGATGCAATGATCAAGTAGAGTAATTTAAAACTTAAATTTGTCTTGAAAATAAGATGAAATTTAACTATATAGAAATGTAAATGTCAAAAGAAATATATAATTTGTGATAATAATAATTAATTATTTTATTAAACGTCTTCGAACATGTAGTGTCACGTTTAAAATACTTTGTTGGTGAAGTGGCCACCAAGGTTCAAAAGTGTCTGTTGTGGCCTAATTATATTATTCTTTATTTGTTCCTATTAAGGTAAGGTAATAATACTTATGTATTCATTGCATTCAATTTCTATTGATTTATATTGGAAACATTATTAGAAAATCAAAATTTTCTCGTTTTTAAAAATGGCATCTTACATCATTTAATTTATTCAATCCAATGTCAATGGTATTAATGGTTTGAATGACACATCATTAAATTGTATATGTCATATCTTGACATTATTGTATATTTTTTATTGGTTGATTTTAGAAATGGTCGTTAGAAAACTAATTTGTTCAATTTTTGTAAAAGTGTTGTAATGCTTTAAATATTATGCTTAATTTGTCAACTTAATTATTTTATGAATGACAATGAATAGTGATATATATAAGACATGATGACCAAACATATTTATTTGAAAGTTATTTCTATTTACAGTTTGACAGTTTGCAACAATTTTGTTGATTCATTCAAATCAATTCGACTCACTTGTACATTATCATTCAATTATAAACCATGAAAATCATAGAACTAAGCTTTAACAAGGATAAAACATGTATATACACAATGTAGTTTAGTATTTACACTGTCATTACAACTCCTTGAAATAGAAAGATTAATAATGGTACAATTTTAAAAGCAAATGAAAAACATGTTAGTACATAGCTATTGCACTCTATGTGGGGTAGCTATTCCTTAAGGTATCATTTCGTGCTATGCCAGGTATGGTTTACTTAGAACCGTACAGAGTAGTAAGGTAGAACTAGTAGTCTAGTCAATGAAGATTGTAAGACCCTAGAAACAAAATGTTAGACTGGATTGCTTACACTGTGTGGAGAAGACGATCTTGGATTTTGATGTAATTATCTTATGAATTTGATTTATTTAGCTTGTTTTATGGTATAGTAGGGTTATCTGGAAACCTCATTTCTCATGTCCTTTTGAAGGTTGTTTACAAAATTAGTAGAGGAACATAACAAAAGTTGATGCAAGCTTATAAGGGATTTCTTCATCCAAATGACAATAGTAATCAAATACTAAGAAACTCCTTATTGTTGAATTGACTTTTTGGGTCAGGAATGTAAATGAAGTCAGTCATAAAGCAAAGGATTTGCCTGGCATTCCTCCATGTAGGTTGTAGAACGTGGAAATTTTGTACATCTTCTCTTATTGTTGTCAGTGGAAATGTGAGCTAGAATTCAGTGATAAATTTTGTTTCAAAGATGCTAAGTTATTGACAAATATCCCTTTTACTTTGTGCAATATTTTGGATTCACAAACAATGATGATGATATAGAAATGTACAGAGTGTGATTTTGAACAACTAACAATTAAGGATGAGTTCGATTATGAATGGAACAATTAGAAAAGCCTAATCGATAACCAAAATGGTAATGAAGTGTTGCAATTTAAGACATGTCCTTTGGGATGCAACTCATCATTCAAATTGAAGATATATGAAGGCACTCCTTTCCATTTCAGCAAGCAAGGTGGAATATCTATCTTATTGATTAATCGAGATTGGCGAGCTCTTTTACAACAAATGCTGAAGGCACAATATTGGTTGCATGAAGGACAAGATTTCAATCAGAGCATGCACCAAATCTGTATGTTTTTAGTCTTATCTGAAACATCATTCTCTCCTATATGGTTGCAAGAACATTAGTGCAGATTAGAGACAACAACAAAGTAATACACTCATCTAAACTTGCATCAACATCAGCGAATTCAAGAGGAACAAGACATTTCATAATCTACATTTCATAAGTAACAACAAACCTCTAATTGGATGTATCTAAAGTATCAATTCAGATAGAGCAGTATTTAAGTATTGCAGATTATCATCATTATCAAACATTGAGAGTGACTTAGTCCTAGGTTTTAGCAGAAGGTGAAACAGACAACAGAGGTAATGCAGACCCATTAAATGCTAGTAGTAAATTACCATATGACATATATATGTGAAGTGAGAAACAAGGCCATCAATTTGCACTTAATATATATTACTTAATGAAGCAATTATCATGCAAGGCAGAAAAAGAAAGTTAAAAATTTAAAATAAATAAATTCAACTATAAAGTAACGTAAACCTATAAATTTAATCCATCATTATATATAAAAATTTCAAAATAAAAATAAGATAAATAAAAAAATAATAATAAACTGAAACTGGTATGGCATTCAATCTTCAACATTAGAGTAAGAGAAGTATAATATAGCTAGGAATGATGTGGTAACATAAATGAAATGACATGAATTTGGTGCTATGTTGGAAAGCTATTTGGGCTACACGTACCAGCGATTTGTTTTGAAACTTTCAATCAAATGCAATTGACAGGTGTAAAGCCAAATTACACAGCCCCTGCCAACGCATTTTTAGCCTGTGGACAAGGAGTTGTAGTTGCAACTATCCTGGAGGATGTCTATGCACAATATGAAAGCTTAGATAGGGTGCATGGGTTATTTGACAGAATGCTTGAAAGGGATGCTATCTCATGGATTGAAATGATTGCAGGTGTCTTGCTATATCGCAAGCTTCTTTTTTTAACCAAAATCCTCATAGACTTTGTAGCTAGCTTTGGGAATGATTTAGGCTCAACTACAAAGTATAGATCACTTGCCTCGACCTTCCTTCTTGGGTATCCCTCGCATCAACCAATCAGCTAAATCGTTTCCTGTTTTCATATTTTAAACTTTTATTTAGAGATTTATTTTTTGCAAGGAAACATGAAATATCTGTGGTTGCCATAACATTAAATTTAATCTATGTTTACACTAAACATTTCAAATTTCACAAAAACATTTCTTACCTAGCTAATTGTATTAGGAAGCTGAAAATGTTGTGACCAGTCTTTCTCAATAACGTTCTCGCTGTTGTTATCTATCTTCTAGGAAAAGGAATGATACAAAATAAAGATGTGTTCAATGTGATGCAGAAGTGCTCAAACAGACAGTTTAAAATTAAGTCAAATCCTCCAAACTCATTCAATCGCATTAAATGCATAAAGATTTTTACAGATTTTAGAGGATAAGTGTTTGTATCAGATTGGGTATTTTGTACTTGATGTAGAGAACAACACGAGGTTTTTGTACTTGACAACAGATTTGCTGTTGGCCTCAATTTATTATAATATTATAATAATTACCATATGAGCCAAGAAGTGTTGTAACTGCTCACATAGATAATGGGGTTAGATACCTTTTCAATGTCTCAGCCTGCATGCTCTCAAACCTTAGACAAAACTTAATAATACAACTGTTACAACAGAGAGTTTTAAGAATATGACTAAGCCAAGACTAAAAACTAGAAAAAGAGAATGAGAAAACGAAATCTAACCTGTACCATTATGGAAGATTAAAAGATTGTCATGGCTGTTAAGAGGTAAATGCATTCTATGATATTTAACAGAGATATAGCTTTCATTTCATGGAGATACAAACCCAAAAGAAAAATAACATGTCCTTACAACGAATAGCATTACAACATCATTTCTCTTGGATGCAGATTGATGATACAATGCCTCGGTCAATTTACCCTCTTCGGCTCAAAACACCAAAACGTGGAGACAATGAAAATAGAATATCTGGAGATAACTTGAATGCGAAGAGCTGAAAAATGAAGAAAATGGAGTCCAATCCGCAGTAGCATTCAATATGTGCATTATATGGGCAAAAATTTTTCCAATTTTTTTTTAAAACAAATGCCCAAGTCTGCAGTAGCATTCAATGCGCATTGAAAGGGCAAAGATTTTTCTAGATTTTTGTAGAACAAATGCCCCATACCATACCATACAGATTTTTCCATATTTTTGTAGAACAAATGCCCCATAAAATAAAGAAACCATATCATTTGAAGATTAACAATGCCCATGTCCACTTTTTTTTTGTAAATCACAACTTCTGTGTACTTATCTGCATTCATCATGCATTCAATGCCATAAAATCCATATTGATTTCATATAGATTTCTTAAAACTTTCTTGTGAAAATTGGTAAGATACATGGTTATTGGACCAAATCCAAAAAGATAAGATTTTTACAGTAGTTTTAGATTTTTATATATTTTTTTATATTGATGTCTTTTTGAGTCTAACAAGTAGCTACCAATTGTCTTAATGCACATTTAATTATTGTGCAAATATCTTGGATTTTGCCCATTGCTTCAATATTATTGTACTTCCTTGCAGCTCAAAAGATAAGTTCTCTAAAACATTCTTAGATTTTTTCAATATTTTTTTACATCCCTATCTTTTCAAATGGGACAAATGCCTTTCACACATTTAATTCGCAATGTCATAGACACAATTATGTGGCAGGCACAATTATTACATTACAATAAATGTAACATAAAGATTCAAATTATTTTGATTTAAAGAAAAAAAAGAAAAAAATATTTTTTGCAATGACTGTTACCATTATGAACCAATAGAAAAGCAGATAACTAATTTTTTTTGAAAAAAACAAATGCATCAAACCGATGCATAAGTACCCTGCCTATCGACAGTAACTAATAAAATAAAGTACCCTGCTTCAATGAACATACCTGGCTTTTACCCAATTATTCCCCTGCAATATCAGACAAATTACAGGTTAAACAATAAAGATGAGGAGTTGGTACCGAGCTCTCCTTACGCGTGTGATTTGATGTGAGTGAGTGCCAACAAGAGTCACTGTCGCATACCTTCTTATTTTTTTTGGACAAATATAGGAAAATGTAGTAGCAATTATCAGCTAAAAACCATTTACAACCTCACGGTTGACTGATCCGGTTTCTCGTTCAAAGTCGCCAGTTTCACGACGCCTCCTGGAATACTGTTCCGTAGAAAAGAAAACCGGCGTGTTGGGAAGTCGATATACAAAAGGGCAAAAAAACAAAATCTTCTGTGCACCTCCCACCGTAATTGCGAAGTTTATCATATCAAATCTGTACAAAATTTGACTAAAGATACGGAGGTGTATTGATCAATTCTGGGAATAAAACCTATAGTTCTGCTGATGCAAATCAGGTTTTCAATGCATCGAAACCCTGCATAATAATCGAGCAATGTCGGTGGCAGAGCTAAGGGAGCGGCATGTAGCTTCA
The DNA here is from genome assembly GCF_030272615.1 of Cryptomeria japonica. NCBI lineage: Eukaryota > Viridiplantae > Streptophyta > Pinopsida > Cupressales > Cupressaceae > Cryptomeria > Cryptomeria japonica. The sequence goes on from NC_081410.1 coordinate 156,936,492, forward strand.
ACGGCAAGGGTCAATTCTCTCAGGGAGAGAATTAAAGAGAAGCGCCTTCTGCTTTTGGATACAGACGGTTAGTCTTTGTAATTATTTTAGTTTTTTAGGTGCGTGTTGAGTCGGATTTAGGTTTAAATTAACTGTCTGGTTGAACGGATCGGGATTTTTTTTGACGTTTTGTTGTCGCTTTGTATAGTTGCAACGTATGCTAGAAATAGTGGACGCTCGGCGGTTAACTTTAATAACGCGGATGTTGTGTGCTGTAGAACGCTTCAAGGCCACACCGGAAAGGTAGGAAATCTTTGTCTATGTTGTGGTGTCATTTGAAGCGTGTAGCTGTAGACTGGAGAATGTTATGTTGTTTGCGCTGGTGTTTGTTGGAAACATAGTTCTTTCTCGAAAATACGACGGAAAATTGACATTTTTAGAAGGAACCTGAAATATCATTGTTAGAATTTGGAATATTATCTTTGACATGGGTTTATATGAAGTTTCTATGTTATCTTAACGTTGTGCTTCCTAAATTTGTGCGCTAACAGATCATTGGCTTGTCTTTTAAGCAAATTGAAGTTCCGACAGATCTTTTATGCGAATCAAGTTAAACGTAGAGTTTTATCTATCGTAGTAACACAAAGATACTTAGAATTTAATTTTACTAAGTTTGTATTTTGGAAGAGTGAATGCTTCAAGCTCATTCTGAATTATATTTATCTTTCGGTTTCCTACAAGATTTTAGATAAAATGTATTTTTCTTGCAGTCGCATTGACCTATTTTAGTTACTTGTGGACATCATATATACATTTCTATGTTTGTTTTAATGAGAAATATATATGTTTTTTGAAAGTGTAATATTTAAATTTTAGAATCACTGTCTTTGGGAAGCAGGGAACTACATTAGGTGTATGTTTTTCAACCTTTATTAGCGACGTTTTTATGGGGATGGTTACTTTTTAAATGGAATGCTGTATCTAGAAGAGCAAAGTTTTTAAATTGTGATCTTTTTTCTTATTTATTTCATAGCAATAAATTTAAATAGCATGGCTGAAATTACTTTCATGAAGCTGAAGCAATTCTTACCCTGGACACAAATATGGTGAATGAGATGCCCTTCATGGTAATTTCAGCCATTCATGTTTTCTTCAATGCCCTTTCAGACAGACTGCCAGAATAGAATATAATGTCTTCTAAACATGTTATGAATAAAGGGAATTTTTTTGTTCTTTCCACAATATGTTTGGAAACAGAGATTAATTTAGCTTGGTAAATTTGTGACCGAATAGTTTGTTATTTTAAAATTTCCAGTAAACTAAAGCTCTGACAGGCCTTTTATGCAACACAATTGAACTGTTAAAACACTTAATGATAATCCATCGTTTTTAGTAATGGTAACCTGTGGAAGCCCAAAATTTTAACATGTGGTTCATTGTTTTTTATTAACGTTAACATATGAAAGCCCAAAATTTCAACATTTGGTTTGATGTTAAATATTTAAATTCTAGAATCAGCATCTTTAAGGCACAGAGAAACTGCATCCAGTGCACAAATATTTGTTATTTTTACGGTATTCTTTTATTCTGATGTTTTTCGTTTGATAAGTTAAAAAGAGAATAGGGTCTCCTACCCAATAATTTAACAGCCAAAAAACATTTGAAGTTTTTAAAGTTTTCTGCAGTGGTGACTTTCACTGTAATTTAACAGCTGGGGAGTCTGGCCAGCCTATGTCGGGGGTTCCATGGACAACAAATGCAAAATAGTCTCCAATTGAAGAGAGTACAGAGGCATTAACATTTTGGGTCAGAAGGAGGGGAGAATATTCAACATACTTTTTTATTGCTTTCACCTTTGCCTTTACTGAAACACTGCCACCTGGAGGTGAAATTTCGCCACCAAACCTGCCTTCTCAACCTTTCCCTGTCTGGAAATGGAGATTCAAATATGAGAGGGCAGCAAATAACATCAAGGTTGAGTTGTGGAGTTGGCTCTACTTCCTTTCTTTCCATTGTCCACTATGCAGAATAGCCACATGACCGACAGAGATAGAAATCTGCATTGAAGTCATTACCACCATCCTAAAGGAAGTCCAAGAGTGGCAATTGAATGAAGTAATGCAAGTTTATAAGTGTTTTAGATTCCTAAGGGGATCCTGAAGCCCATAATAAAGGTAGACCATTTTCATTCTCTCTAGCTTATGTGACCATTTGGCTTGAATTAACATCGGAACGATTTTTAATCATGGGCACCCTATATGTAGACATGGAGCTGAGAAGATTCCAAGATTTTTTGTATTGAAAATCCCAATTGAAGGTTGCCTACTGTGAGATAACCTTTCCAACGCCTGGAACAGTAATGTTTCTGAAATAGCCATTTTGATTTTGAGGCAAAAATCTTCTGTGAAAGGTTGACAACTGCATCATTACCTTGCTTTGTCAAATAGGACCCTGATTTTGACCCAAGGCACATTTGAGAATATCCACAAAAGTATATCTTTCTGAGAGGTAGATCACTGGCCATACATATCTCTAGATCCTCTGAAATGGGAGACCCAGCAAGATTCTTCCATTTGGAAAAATGTACTCCATGAACCACAACTATTTCAAAATAGTGACACCTTCCTGCTCCAGGTAATTGAGAGTAACTTTGGCTTGTTAAATTCCTCTAGGTTCTCAAGGGCACCTCTGCCATTCCCAGAGCCCACCTAGAAATCCATTGTTTTTCCCTTTCAAATTTCCCAGGTCAAATGACTAGCAATGATGGCTCTTCACATCATGATGTAGTTCCAAATGTAAGAGCCATGGGGAGGATTGGTCATTGAGAAAATCCTCTTGGGGTTGCCGTTGTCCAGGTATTTCTTTTGCAGAAATTGGCACCATTTTGTGGAAGATTGAGTGAACAGAACTGCTCCACAAGGCCAGATTATATATCTTCAAGCTTCTGATTCCAGCTACCCCTTCACTCTTTGGAGTGGAGGGCAAACATGCTATCAAAGGGTTTTTCAATTTTCCTTTGCTTCCCACTCCCTTGCTAAAGAAATTTTCTCATTACCTTCTCAAAACTTATTATAATTCCACTTGGAGACTTAAGTGTAAACCATAAGGTAGATTGAAATAACCATAAATACTAATTTGATAGGAGGATTCTGCCTGCTTAATATAGCCACTGCCCCTTTCAAGAGCTAAGTGAGGCCTGGAAGGCATAACCAAGTTCTGCCATGACAGTTGGCACTGTGATCTAGGATGGACCCCCGACTATTTACTTGGAAGGTTACCTTGTTTGAAATTTAGAAGATTTGCTATTCTGACTTGCAACCATTAAGAGATATTTTTTTTTCTTTTCTAAGATATGTCTTAATTGATTACTGATTAGTAGGAAGAAAAGAATTCTTTGAAGGTAGCAGCTTCTGTTGCATAAGCATTGCCAAACAACAAGGTGCAATCCATAAACTGTTGGTGGGAGAAAGGTTCCAATTCATCAGCATCTCTGTGTCCTCTTATGCGATTATTGAGCTCAGCCCCCTTTAATGAACTTCCCAGTGCCTCAGCCAATATGATAAAAAAGGGGGTATAGTGGATCACTCCACCTCAGTCCTCTAGTTGATTAAAAAAAACTCGAGGGACTACCATTGAGTAAGATATAAAAATGAAGACTTGAAATGCAACTGTAATTCCATGCAATCCATTCCTTGCTAAAACTAAATATTTGTAGATTTTTAATTAGAAATTTCCAGTTGACCTTGTTATATGCCTTGATATCAAGCTTGATCAACATACTTTTCATATTATTCTGTGTGGCAGTATGAATAACTTCATGGGAGATAATGATGACTTTTGCTATGCTTCTGTCAATAACAAACATGCTTTGCTCGGGAGGGATCAGGTTGGGGAGGACTGCTTTGGAGATGATTTTGTAGACTGTATTGGAATGGGCAACGGGGAAAAAATCTGCAGAGGAGTTAGGAGCTTGTAATTTAGGAATGAGAGCAATAAGAATGCATTGAAGTCCTTTACAATCCTTCCTGATCTTCTGGACTCTTCAATAGCAAGAAAAACTTCTTGCTATCTGCCAGAAATGTTGAAAGAAAGTGGCTAGGAAGCCATCAAGTCCTGCAGTTCTGTCCTTCTGCATGTGGAAGAGGGCAGACTTGACTTCATTCTCTCCAGAGGGAGCCATCAAATCCCTGTTTTACTGCCCTGATACCAGTTGAAGAATGAAAGTGTAATGTCTGTTTTCGTCAATCAAATTGATATGGTCTTTGCAACCAAGCAAATTTTTGGAAAAGCTAACCACATCCAATTTTTTTTGTTTGTTTGAGATTTGATCCAATATTTTTCTCTTACCGGCTGAGATTGATGAAATTCTTTTTTGTGCCATGTCTAGCCTTATTCAAGTTGTGAAAGAATTTGTTGTTTCAATTTCCCCCTCAAGCCATGGCTCCCTTGACTTTTGTTTGCAGAATAGCCCCACTCTCTATTGTAGTTCCTATACTTTGACCAAAAGTGCGTTTACTTTGGATAGGCTTCTTGATCCATCCCAAAATTTTGAGCAATTTCATAACAGATAGATCTTCATCTACTCTAGCCTTTTTAGCAAATATATTATTGGAGGAGTGAATGTCCCAGTCCTTCATACAACCATTAACTTAAGTGAGCATCTTTGATAATCGAAACATTTTGGTGCCTTTAAAAATTGGAGGATGGCTCCACCAAAAGTCCACCTTATCATCAAACTCATCATCTCTTAAGCCAGATGAGTTCAAATTTGAAGGGACATCTGTGGGGGTTGGGGGTGATGTGAATTGCCAATGTGTGAGAGAGAGAGAGCTAGAGGAAAGTGATCAGAACCAGAAATGGGAAGAATTTTGGATTCCAAAATCCAATTACTAAAGGACATTAGAAAGTGGACAAGTCTCTTTGGAATGTAGCAAAATAGCCCAACTATTTTTCCAAGTGAAATTTCCATGTTTTGGTGCTATGTCTACAACCTAAACCAACTTGACACATTTTATGAAGTCTTTTTGAGAGGATGTAGCCCAAACAATTCCTCCCTTCTTACCACCATTCAAAAGAATGGCATTGAAGTCACCTACCAATAGAACAAGTTCTCTTTGAAGAGGTTCAAGGATAGAGAGCAATTCCTCTTGGGGCCTTTTCTTGAGCATATGTCGCATTGGGTGATAAATATTGAAGATAAAGAAAGACAAGTCAATGGCAAAGCTTTTAACTTGAGCAAGCATCCTATTGTTACCAAAACCCACTAAGGACACATCCATTGACTAGGCCATCCAAAGGATCTTGAGCTTGCCAGAGGCTCTAGTTGCTCTTACAAAATGAAAAGGATGAAGAGCTCTACAACAATGTCGAAGAAAGACAAGACTCAACCATAATCAAGATCAGCATCAAGGTCAAAAAACTTCTGAAATATTAATAAGAGGAAGGACTCAAGAATACAAGGACATGATCCACACATTCAAGGCAAGGAGAAAAGGACTATACAAGGTGTTCACATTCAACGATGCAGATGAATGATTCAACAAGAAGAAGGAAAACTCAACATCACGAGTAAGGACTTACATATCATTACCCACACTTCAAGAAAGGAATCCAAGTTTAAGACATTCAAGAAGAGGGCGATCAAAAGAATGGAACTCATCAAGAACATAGAAGGAGATCAAGACAACATTACTCAACAAGGATGAAAGTAAGCTGATTGCACTTGACCTTGAATTTCCCTTGGAAATCCAAGTTCAACATAAGGACACTATAATAACGTCAAGGAAATCAAGGATCTTCAAGGATAATGTTAAGATGAGGACATCAAAGACATGTTCTGCCTTTCAGGAGGATGTCAAGATGCACATACATAAGATGATTGCAACATATTCCACATTCAAGAACTACACCAAGGAAAAGACAAATTTGTGACATGATGAAGATGAAGGCGAAATAGGGACAACACAAGGATAATTCCCAAGCATGAGAAGGAAATGCATTACAAAGAAGGAAAATACCTGAATGTGAAGATGGAAAATGAAATGCAAGAATAATCAAGGAGATAAGATAGTTTCAAAAGAGATGAGCAAAAATAGAAACTTGATCATCAAAGATGACGCGATTTGGGAATATGAACCATCATAGTCAGTCAAAGCTTCGTAATGTTGTTTATCGAGAGATATACATGTCGAGGTGGCATCTAATCATCATCAAGCCAATCAAATCATGACAAGTCAAGGCGCTCGAGTGCATTGAACCTGACTCATCTACAACTATACATGTGGAAACGCACTAAGTTCAATGTACCTTATCTTATCTCTCATTGTTCCACATTCAAAGAAGGACATGTGTCCAAATGTTGTAATTTTCTCATTGGTCGAAGGGGTGTTAGTTGTCACTAACCCTAATTAGGGTTTCATCATTAAATCTTGGTCATTGATTCCAAATCAATCTTAGCCCTTGAATTGTAATGGGTATTTCTATATAAAGGTTTGGCCTTTCATTTGTAGGGGTTAATAGGAGAATAATAGTTGATAATTAGAAAATAGTAGTAGCATTTAGAAGTAGAGTAGGAGGAGGAATCTTAAAGTTGTTGCCAAGACTATGTTTAAATAGATACATGATTTTCATTGAAGATATGGTGGATTCATGTTGTGTTTCTACATTATGCATTGTTTCTTATTACTTCCCAAAGTTAACTAAAGTTCATTGGTCATGGTGGGTGCATGTAAAGATATTTGATGATTCCTTCAGTTCATACTGTATACATCTTGTTGATTGCAAGTTGTTTTGCATGGTTACCTTGAATCTTGTTATTGTAGCTTAAGCTCAATTGTGGATATTTGTTCAAGTTGCGTTAGCATTGGGTATTTGGATGGATGTTTACAATGTGAAAATCTTTCACTACCTTAGGAGATTGCACTCTTTCTATGGCATTGTGAGCTATCTTTGGTCAATAGAAAGTAGTTTTATAAGGAATTTTATTAGAATAATACTTTTATTATTTTATTATTAATGCTCAATATTGTAAACTTAGTGTAAATATCTTAATAAGATCTTGCTCGATCTTATTGGCAGTTTCTTTTTAGAAACTTGCCCTCTTGTAATTCTTTGTAATTCTATTTATTGAGCGTTTGCTCATTGTTAATTCATTCAATTTTTTACCAATTACTTGCGTAATATGGTATCAAAGCCATCTAAAGAAAAATTCGAGAAATTTTTCAAATGAAAAAAATATTTATATCAAATTTTTTCTCCTTTTGAAAAATTTTAGATTTTTTTTTGAGTTTTCTTCAACAAAAATTCGCAAATCTTTTTTCGTCAAAAAAATCGCAGGCGGATTCTTTGAAGAAAATCGCGTTGTTTTGTTTTTTGCAACACCTCCCGTGATGTTTTTTATTGGTGGCCGATGTTATTGTTCTCTGCTCTCCGCCGCCGCCGAAGTTTTGTCTTCACTCCGCCACCGTGTTTTGTTTCCCCGCCGCCGCTGAGCTTTGTTTTTCGCCGCGTCGCGTTCTGATCTGCGGCTCCCTTGCCGCCTCTGCAACTGTTGCTTCGGGCTCCACTTCTGCCCTGCGTCGAGAATAAGGTGGCATTTTTTTTATGCGTTTTTACATCCATGGTGGCGTTTTGATTTTTTCCCAAAATTTTTCCCCGCGGCTAGGGTTTTTACGAAAACTTTAGATTTTTTTACTGGATCCAAATTTCGACTTTAGATTCTTGGTGGGTTTTTCGAGACCTCAACTAGGTTGTTTTCAGATTTTTCTGGGTCAACCGACATTTTTTTTCAAAATCTGTGCCATTCATAATTCATTTTTTGAAGTCTATACCTGCATCTGCCTTTGTTTCTGCATTGGGATTCGAATTTTTTGAATTCCGTGCCAGCGCCTCTTCTCAGTTTTTTCATTTTTCGTGCATTGGGAAACGTGCAAGATGGCGTCATTGACCAACTTGATGTTGGAAGGCAGTCAACGATTTAATGGGAAAAATTATAACACCTGGAAGTAGCGCAATTTGACTATTTTTGAATATTGCCGCCTGGATAATCTTGTTTTGGACAAGGAGTCCCATCCTCAAACATCTGGAGTTGACCAGGTCAAGTTTGATGACCGCAATCAAGACGCTGTTATGCTTCTCAAGCTCTCTGATACAGATGACCAGCTACCTCAGATTCCTTCCGACAAGTCAACTGCAAAAATCTGGAAGCATCTGAAGGAGTTGCATGAGACATCCGATGAGAGTCAAGCTTTTTTTTTGAAGAATCAGCTGTTCTCCATTATGATGGATGAACGCATGTCCTTACAGGTGCATCTTATAAAGATTAAGGACATTCGAGATCAGCTCGAAGCTATTGGTCGGAAAATGGAGGAAGAGGATATGGTAGTCATCACTCTAAAAAGTCTACCAAAACCGTATGAGCACTTTATAGAGACTCTCAACATTACTTCTACTAATGTTGATCTGAAATTTCCAGAGTTATGCACCAAACTTCTGTAGCAGGATCGTTGGAAACAACAGTTTGGTAGCACCTGAGCACTTTATAGAGACTCTCAACATTACTTCTACTAATGTTGATCTGAAATTTCCAGAGTTATGCACCAAACTTCTGCAGCAGGATCGTTGGAAACAACAGTTTGGTAGCGGTGCTACTTCAACCTCCTCAGAACATGCTTTTGCTGCCAAATCCTTTCACAAGGATAAAGGTAAATCCCAGTCATCCCAGTCCTTTCAGCAGAAGGGCTCTTCTCAATCTCAAGATGGTTCCAAGAAAAAGAAGGTGCAATGCAATTATTGTCACAAATTTGGTCATATGATCAAAGATTGCCGTACCAGATTGGCTTCCGAGCAGCGGAAGCAGGGAGGGTCTCAGCCTAAAGCCAATGTTGCTGAGCACACAGAGCAGAAAGAGTTTGCCTTTTATGCCTTCATGGCTAAAAGACTTACAGATCATGTGAAGTCTTCTGCTTGGTACATTGATTCTAGTGCTTCTCGTCATTTCACTCACAGGCGTGACTGGTTTGTTGAGTTCTCTCCCTACATTGATTCAGTTATTTTTGGAGGTGGTGAAGAGTACATTGTTGTCGACAAGGGCAACGTTCAGATACAGTCTGGTGGGAGGAATCTCATATTCCTCAATGTGTACTATGTTCTTGGTATGGAACTTAACCTCCTTTCTGTCAGTCAGATTATGCGGCATTCTCCTCAGCTGGATGTCGTTTTCAGTACACATAAGTGCTCAATTGTTGATCGTGCTTCTAGCACTACTGTAGCTGTTGGCTTTGAGGATCATGGTCTATATAGACTTTTGGATACAGGCGATTCTCTTGAGCATGCCTTCGCAGCTAAATCTTCATCTATCAGCATTCTCTGGCATCAACGATATGGTTACCTGAACATTCATTATCTTGCATAGTTTGTTCGGGAAGACTTAGTACATGGTCTACCTGATATTCAAACTCAGAATCATCGTGTTTGTGAAGCTTACCAGGCTGGGAAGCAGCACCAGACACTGTTCAAGGATGGTGACTCGTGGCGAGCCTCTAAGGTACTGCAGCTGGTCCACGCTAATGTATGTGGTCCTATGAATACTACTTTTGTTACTAGGTGCAGGTATTTCTTGCTTTTTGTTGATGATTTCAGTTGTAAAATGTGGGTGTATTTCCTTAAGCAAAAATCAGATGTGTTTACTGTATTTCAGAAATTTAAGGCCTTAGGAGAAAAAGAGTATAGTTCTATTATTACTCTTAGGTCTGATAATGGGGGGGAGTTTTGTTCTGCTTTCTCTACTTTTTGTGATACACATGACATAAAACGTCAGTTAACCACACCATACACCCCTCAACAAAACGGCGTTGTAGAACGTCGTTTTGCACCATTACAGAAATGGCTAGGTCTATGATGGAACATAGAAACGTTCCTAAAAATATTGGGCAGAAGCAGTGTTCACAACAGTCTATCTTCTTAATAGGTCACCCACTCATGCTGTTAAAAATAAGACTCCAGAGGAAGCATGGTCTGGTCGCAAACCTAGGATCAGCCATTTGAAAGTTTTTGGCTCTTTAGCTTATGTGTGGATTCCTGATGCCAAGCGCACTAAGTTGGATTCCAAGAGTCAGAAGCTCATGTTTACAGGGTACAGTGACAACCATAAGGCTTACCGACTGATTGATGTAGACTCTGATCGTCTTATCTTCAGTCGTGATGTTGTCTTTGATGAAGAACAAGGACCATTTCAGCTTTCCTCGTCTCAGCAACATTCTGAGGATCAGCCTTTGAAGGCTTTTGACTTAGGTATCTGTCTTCCATTCGGTTCACCTGATGGGAGGGATGATGCAGATTCTGTATTTGATGATGCACTACCTGAGTTTCCTCCGGAAGATGCTAATTTTCCTCCTACTCCTGATCCTGATCCGCTTCCTCTTCCAGTTATTCCTCTTGCTCTTGATGTTGGCACATCTACTCTTCGGCCTAAATGGTGGGCTAAGACCATTAGTGCTCTTCGTCCTGATGAGCTCATTGAGGGTAGAGCTTCCAGAAATAAGGGCAAACAACAAAACAAAGTTAATTTTGCTCTTATGGCTAACATCCACAGTATCTATGAGCCTCAAACATATGCAGAGGCCAAAGGGATTCCAGAGTGGGAATAGGCAATGGAGGCTGAGTTCCAAAGTCTTCAGAAGAATCACACTTGGGTTCTTTCAGATCTTTCTCCAAGGAAGAAACCCATTAGCTGTAAATGGGTATATAAGGTCAAGTATCATGCAGATGGTACCTTAGATAAATATAAGGCCAGATTAGTTGCTCGAGGATTCACACAGCAAGAAGGCATTGACAATGAGGAGACTTTTGCTCCTACTGCCAAGATGAGTACTATTCGTCTTCTTCTCGCCATTGCAACTCAGTATGGTTGGAAAGTCCATTAGATGGACGTGAAGAGTGCCTTCCTCAATGGTGAATTGCAGGAAGAAGTCTACATGACATAGCCTCCTGGTTTCAAGGTTGCTAGTTCAGAACCGCAAGTGTGTAGACTTCGGAAAGCACGGACTTAAACAGGCTCCTTGAGCATGGTACATAAAAATTGATCAGTACTTGGTTGCTCATGGCTTTCAGCGTAGTCCTTCAAATAGTAATCTATATATCAAACACTCTGGTAATGATATTCTCTTTCTTGTTGTCTATGTGGATGACTTGATCATTATTGGGAATTCAACACATTTGATTTTAGAAATCAAACAAGATTTGTGTGACACTTTTGATATGACAAATTTAGGACTTCTTCATTATTGTTTGGGTGTTGAGGTTTGGCAGACTGATAGCAGCATCTTCCTTTCTCAGTCTAAGTATGCCAAAAGCTTGCTTGACAGGTTTCGAATGCAGGATTGCAAACCTGCTTCCACACCTATGGAGACTGGTCTGAAATTGTCAGCCAAGTCTGATTCTCCTCTTGTAGATGAAACACAATTCAGGCAACTAGTGGGTAGTCTCATCTATCTCATTGCCACTAGACCTGACCTCAGTTTTGTAGTGAGCTACATCTCATGCTTCATGACGCCCCCCAGGGCTGATCATTGGGTAGTAGTGAAGCGCGTCCTGCGCTATGTGAAAGGCACCTCGGATTATGGACTTCTTTACACTAGGAGTGATGATCCTAGATCCAGTGGGTTCACAGATTTAGATTGGGCAGGCTCAGTTGATGACAGGAAATCAACCTCTGGATATGTGTTCAGTGTGGGATCTGGTGCAGTCACCTGGACTAGTAAGAAGCAGTAGGCAGTGTCTCTCTCTTCGACATAAGCAGAGTATAGAGGAGCTGTTAAGGCAGCTTGTGAGGCAGTTTGGCTTAGTCGGATGCTTGGAGATATGCAAATATCTCAAGTAGGTTTGACTCCCTTGTTTTCGGACAATCAGGGAGTTCTCAAACTTGCCAAGAATCCAGTCTTCCATGAAAGAACCAAACATATAGAACTTCATTGTCACTACATTTGGCAGTTGGTTGAAGACGGATCCATTTAGTTGCTGTATGTTCCTACCTCGGAGCAGTCAGCAGATATTTTCACCAAACCCCTCAGTCCAGATAAGTTTGTAAAATTTAGGGTCTCTATTGGTGTAGTTGATAGATTGAGCATTAAGGGAGGGTATTAGAATAATACTTTATTATTTTATTATTAATGCTCAATATTGTAAACTTTTTGTAAATATCTTAATAAGATCTTGCTCGATCTTATTGGCAGTTTCTTTTTAGAAACTTGCCCTCTTGTAATTCTTTGTAATCCTATTTATTGAGCGTTTGCTCGTTGTTAATTCATTCATTTTTTTACCAATTACTTGCGTAATAAATTTGTTTATCTAAGCATCATCTATCATCATCATTAGGATTAGCATAGTTTTTCTAAACCCTTTCCCTTTTGATATTTCTTTGTTTGAGAGAAGTTAGTTTGCAAGTTCTAGCTATGATTCATAAACGTAAGTCCCTTTGGATACCAGCAAGATCACATTATATACACTAAGTCTATCCATTGCAATGTCAAGACCTGACTAAAAAAACCTAGGGGTTATCTTATTTGATCACATTGTTTAGCATATAAGGTTTCCTTGTTCAATAGAGGTTAGAATACTTGGTATTTTATTTTGTGTTCGAAGTGCATAAAAAACACATCAACACGTCCTTGCTTGAGGCTGTCCCCATCGATCCACAATGTAATCTCTGAACTGTGGGTGAGAAAACCACATCATTTCATATCCGAAGGGGAAGGACTTTTTCTCAAAGGATCATTCCAATTTAGAATCAATAAGTTGTGATCAGAGCCATCCCTAGGTAGGGCCAAAATGATGACATTAGCAACAATTCCCCAAGCAACATATATAAGGAACCTATCATGTTAAACCTGAATGGAATGGATTCTTAATCTTCTGTTAGACCATGTGAAAAGGAAGCCTTGGAGTTAAATGTCCATTAGATCAGTTTTTGAGAGAAAGTCTGCAAGCCCTACCATACTGTCAGACTAATCCACTAATCCACCTAATTTCTTTGAGGGAACCAAGGGAGTATTGATGTCTCACCACCCATGAGTCATCAGGATTGCTTAGTATATTAGTAGCAAGTAAATCCCAAAGATTTTTTCTCGCAGATTTAATGTTTTGGGGATAAATATTTATTTCTATTTTTTTTCTCCATTCTTGAAAAATTAACTTGTAGATGATTTTTAGATTTATCGATTTCCTTTCCTTTGAGAATCTAAGGGTTCCACATAGTGATCAGACCCCTTACGGTCTACTTGAGGGCTGTTGCAAGGGTTTACCTTGACGACCATGTTATCCTCCCAAGAATTTTTAGTAATTTCTTCTACCTTTATGTTTTCTTTTCTGAAGATGTGTCCACCATTTTTGTCTTCGCACCTTTGTCTTCTGTGCCAATCTGAAGGTATGTTCACCATTCAATTAAGAGTTCCACATTCATCCCCGGTAAGAAGAATCAAGTCAGCATAAGAATTAATGTTTAATTCTTATGTTCTGTGCTAGATATAATGTTTTTGACAGTTATTTCCCAAGGCAGTATTAGGGCCTTTAGTTGGGTTTGTGGGTCATGAGATATATATATCAGATAATTTATTCTTATCTTTTTGGCTCCTGTAATGACATCATTCATGTGTCCACTTCCCAAAGTCAAAGGTAACTCTCATATCAATTTTAGACTATTCCATTCTTATGTATAGGTACTATTCATGATATGTCATCTCCCATGAGATGTAACTCAGATTTTTCACTTATGAATTTACAGATAATTTATTATAAACTCAGATTCTTCATACATGTAGTTACAGATGATTGTTACACCATTCTAACATAGAATATTTGTAGGGTTAGAAGATTCAAAGGTCACCATAGACAAATATGTTTTACATTCTATTTTTATGGTATACCGTATATGTATGGCTGATGATATTGTTCTTGGATACCTTGGTTAGAATTGTTGTGAACATTGATCATGAATATGGTTTTACTTTTTATGTACAAAGAACAAGAAATTAACATTGCAGGGTATTACAATATGGAGAACAAATCAAGGACAAAAACATCATTGAGTAGAAGAAGATTCTGAAGAGGAGCAGAAGGTTGAATTTATAAAAGAAGATGAAGAAGACCTGGTTGTTTATGTAGGGTGCTCCAATCCTTCACTTCCACAAGCAAAAAAAAAAAATAGATGGAAGACAAGGCTGAAGAGTCTAAAGAAATAGGATACATTTCTATGCCTAAAAAGGCTTTGACATGTATACATCACCACGAGAGGCAGCAGTCATGTACTCATGGCGTGGAGCATCAAAGAAGCTCAACTAAGGGTATACTTCACGTTAAGGGAACCAACAAGGGTATGGTTGTGAATCAATTAAACAATAAACACAAAAATGCACAAACTCAAAGATTTGACGAATGTGAACATTCATTAGATGAGAGTAACACAGCCAGATCATGGCACCATCTACTACCATTGCTTTGAAGATTTTGTTTGGACAGTGAATTATCAAGCTTGGTTTTAATTGCATGCATAATAGCTTTTATTTCTAGAATTGCCTGTCATTCACATACTTGCCTTTGAACCTTTCATAGCTTTTTGCCTTGCATGCAAATTATTCCTTGATTATTCTATGCATGCTTGTCTTCCTTTTGCGTACAAGACTTACTGCATTTTTCCATAATAATTCAATTGCTTTCTGTATTTATTCTCATCACATGTAAGACTTGCAATCTTTTCTCATGAATTTCCAAAACTACCTCATTTGTAGTCATTCTTACCTCAAATTGTACAACCAGAGTATTTTATATTTATAATTTTATCAATACAAGTTGAGATTGAGAACCAAGTGTCAAATCAAATATGGTTTCCTTTTATATATTGCTTTGCATGTTATCTTCCATGTGCTTATACTTTTTTGGGCATATCCTGGCATTTTTGAGTTGTTTTGAACTAATTTAGTTTCTTTTGGATCCATATTTACTTTTTGGATATCTAATGCCTATTTTTTATCATCCTTGAATTCATTTACAATATCCTCAGACTAGCGTTGTTCTTATCATCCTTTATATCAAAGTAGGGAGATCTAAATGCTATTTTCTATCATCTTATCCTCCAACACCATGTTATTCTCAACTTCTTCTATGATCTATCACAATATTGTGAGGCCTTTTTGCTTGAGTTTGATGCCCAAGTGCCTCATCTACTATTACTGCAAACGAATTTCCTTGCAAAGTATACACATACATGAGATCTCTGTTCTTCCATTTGATACCGCTTTTTGTATGAGGTTCTTCAGAGCCTTCTGTTGCATATTTGTGACTTCTCCTTGATCCTTCTTGCTTGTCTTTCCAAATTTAACCAAAATTGATTTTACTTTGCATTTCTTCTTAGGCTTTAGGAAGTCATTATCTATTTTCACTTGATTTTCTGGTTTAACCATGATCTTAGGTTTTATTAGTAGACAAAGCATTTATAGTCTACATATTGGATTTGCTCCAGGCACCTTGCTTTCAGTGTGAGACTTTTTGGAGCAGGTAGATCTAAGCTGGAATCAATAAATATTCTTGTATGGTTCTAAGCCTCTCTACCAAAGATTGCTTGGGACAAACAGATATATCCTCTCATGAAGTCTCCCATCTTTGTAAAGACATATACTCTGGCTACAAGTCATGTTGGGGGCATACAATCTAATGCAAATAGGAACTTGGGAAGGCTTCTTCTCAGTATGATTAAAGTCAATATGTCAAAATTACTTGAAAAGTCACACATTTTGATTAAACCAGTGCCGCTCCTGAGAAAATGTACTCTTGATCAGCTTCATTGCTTGGACATGAATGATCTGATTTCATATTCACCAAAGGTTTTTAAGTGTTATTTGGCCCATTCATGAAGGTCATCGATGGAGAGTTACATGACAAAGAATTGACAATTCAGACAACTTAAACCATTAGTAGCCAATCGATGAATATTGTGTTGTAGTTGATCTTAATCCAATTCAATCATTCAGGAATAGGGCTATCCTCCGTAGCTTCCAAACAGACATTCCTGAACTTCCGAGGATGTGTTTTCTTTTTCTTCCTCATTGCACCTATAGCCGATGATGTTTCCTTGTGAAGTGAGGCAGAGTATCCAGCGATTATTGTCTGCCAGAATGGAGGACTTGGGGGACCTTTTGCCCCCCTTCATCTTTTGCATGATCCTCACTCCATTGGCAAGGAGAGGAAAATCTAAAATCTATTGAGGAAGATATGTGAAAACTAGATATTAATCACTATTTAGAAATCTGAAACCCTGGCAGAGCTTGCTAGATGCCACTTTGAGACCCAAACACATTTATCCACAAGAAAATTTTATCATTTCAACAACAGCAATGAGTGATGGCCCAAAATATGTACACTTGTTTAATCAGCAACTTTCCTCCCAAAATTATAGACACTATGTTGTGCATGTTGTTCAAGACATACTGAAAGCAATTAATGAAATTTTTTTGGAGCTTCAAGTTTTCCTTCTATATGCAGTCTCTCCCTCAATTTTTTTTTGTCTTTATTTGTAGCTTGTGATATCTTCTTTTAATTAATTCAGTGTGAATAGATCCTTATTTAGCTGATATGAAGGACATCTAATCAAAGATTTTCAACATGTCCACTTATCCTTGTGCAAGTGTTGAAATTGGGAGATCTTCAATTTGATTGGTTGTCAACTCGGTTTTGAATACAATGTGTCTATCCATCATATGTCTTTTTTTGATTAAATGAAGAATATATTGTAATCCAAGTCCTTGGAAATATTCTGAAAGAGCTGAATAGATACTAAGCATTAGTTTGTTAATTTTTGACATTGTTCATTATTTCCCACCCATTGGAAATTTCAAATGATGAAACATTTCATTCTTGAATCTTTTGAGAAGCTGAAATGAGCATCCCTTGTTCTTTTGTGAGAGCATTCTATGACATTTCTTGATATTGTATTCTCTTTAACAGGTTTATTCATTGGATTGGAATGGGGAAAGAAATCGAATTGTCAGTGCATCTCAAGATGGGCGGCTGATAGTTTGGAATGCTTTAACAAGCCAAAAAACACATGCCATTAAACTCCCTTGTGCCTGGGTCATGACATGTGCATTTTCTACCAATGGACAGTATGTTGCATGTGGGGGTCTTGATAGTGTCTGTTCCATTTTTCATCTTAACTCCCAGTTTGACAAAGATGGGCATCTACCTGTTTCAAGAACTCTCAGTGGTCATAAGGGCTATGTCTCTTGTTGTCAATATGTACCAGAAGGAGATACACATCTAATAACCAGTTCTGGTGATCGAACATGTATTTTATGGGATGCTGCAACAGGCCAGCGGATTTCAGTCTTTGGTGGTGAATTTCCATCAGGTCACACTGCTGATGTCATGAGGTAGGCCGGCATTCAGTTACGTACCAAATTCATTGCCACTTGAAGATGGTTATTTTGCATTGCTGCAATAATATACTTGTTCTTTGTAAATAATCATCTGCAAATTTCAGTTAAGTGTGTTCTTTGCATTAATTACCAGTATGTGCTTCAAGGGTTTTCAAGAATCATAATTTTAAAGATATTTGTCTTGAAGTCCATTGGATGTGATAAAGAGAATGGTTTCAATACTAGTACCATTTTACTTAAATGTCTATATCTCTTGTCTAAATTGACAATACCTGTAGTTGAGCCATCATGTGGGTGAGATAAATTCTTTGGATGGTCAAGCTTGAGTTTCCTTTTGTATTTTGGACTTTTATTGGTATACCTGCCCTTTAAAGCTTGTCATGTTTTAACTTTTGAATGTGCAGTTTATCTGTCAGTGCAACAAATTCCAAGTTATTTGTTTCAGGTTCTTGTGATATGACAACCAGATTATGGGACACACGAATTGCCAGTAGGGCCACTCGAACATTCCATGGACATGAGGGAGATGTAAACACTGTGAAATTTTTTCCAGATGGGCTAAGATTTGGCACTGGCTCAGACGATGGCACTTGTCGTCTATTTGATATAAGGACAGGACATGAATTACAAGTATATAAACAGCAACACAACGAAAATGAGATTCCAACTGTAACATCAGTGGCATTCTCATTATCTGGCAGGCTCCTTTTTGCGGGATATTCTAATGGAGACTGTTTTGCGTGGGATACAATAATGGCAAAGGTATGTGCACTCTCTCCTCAAAAGTAAAGTATTTCTAGAAATGATATTATATCCTTTTTGCAAATTTTCTCATGTGAAATATTTTGAGAAATTGAATCAGATGAATATCTGTATCCTGAAATTATTGTTCACTTATTTCTTAGTGTGAAATAAATAAAATTTTACCAATAATTGGATCAAGTAGCATGCAAATAATATGCTTGGCTCCATGATAGTCTAACAAACATTTTCCTGGCCTTCATAATCAACTTGGCCTTTCCTACTTTGCTTCCAAAATCTTCCTGACGTAGCTTCTGAAATCTCCTTTTGATTAGCTTCTGAAGTCTTGGTCCATCATCTCTGAGTGCTCTACCACTTGAGCTACTGGTGTGTTACAGATTGAGTTTATGCAGCGTGGATTAGTAACTCCAGCAATGCTCGATTGTACTATTTATTTGTTTGTTAGGGCCAATTAATACAGTTCTTAATATAAACTCTATCTTTTGCAACTTGCTAAGTCTAATGTACAAGCATATAATAGAGTACTTATTTGACAGGTTTTATTGTATCACTCTAGCCTCCGTCATCTCCTGTTTGAAAGGTTACAAGTCCAAAATTCAGTTGTTGCCAAGAAAAAAGGCAGAAAAAGTTTGTATCATTAGTTAATCCATGAAATCACAAAAGAGTATGAAGCTAGTGACAAATTCTCATGTTTGAACTGTACAAGACATTTATGCAACATCCTTACATAAATTTGCTGTACACATCTGTTATTTGCTGCAATAAATTCCTTAATTAAATAATTTCTATAATATATCATTCTAAGTGTATTCTTGAATTTACTGACAGTCCTACGGAAGTTGTTCCTTTCCCAATCTGTGAATATTGTAGTACTTCAAATTGACACTCTTTTTTAATAGTTCGATCTGGCACATTTTCTTTAGTATAATTTTAATTTGTTATAAATAAATTCCAATGATAAAAAAGCTAAACGTACTATTAAATCATGTTGAGACACCTATAGTCACTATTAACTATTTTTGATTCCACTTTTGTTTTGAGAAACATTCTTTTATTGGTTGCCCGAGGGTTTCCAGTGTACAGAAGTAGATTCGTTTTTGTTTGTAGTAAACGTATGTTTTAGCACGTTTTTTGGACACCTGGGACAGAACTTTGTCAGTGTGTATTTTTCTGTTCTTTTGTTTCTTCAATCTTTGATTAATTCATTGTTGCAAATCATGCTACCATTTTTCCATCACAGTCTGTTGTCATATTTGTTGCTTTTTCTGGCTTGCTTTCTTGGAAGTACCCACTCAATGCGTTGTTTTTCTCAGCCCTCTTTTTACATTTTTCTCTATGCAGGGTTATATGTTTCATTTTAAGCTTTTTAATCTTTAAATCCTATTCCAATGTATTCCATGAGGTCTTCCTTTTTTAATATTCATTTAATTGGACAACTTTTTTGGTGTGGTTCTCAGGGTCGCCTGAGGGACAACACACTCAAGCTGGTTCAAATGTTCTGTGAACAAAAGTGAATTACGGAAATGACAGCACATAGTGAATTTAGAGTACATTACACAACAAGAGAAATTCAAGATAGAGAAGGCACTGTGTTAGAACTGTAAATTGCAGCATTTTATTATAAAGAAGTTCTGTAATGAATCCGAGAGGTCTGATATGTAATTTGAATTTCATATGTTAGAAGAGGTCCATCTGCTGCTATATTGTTATCTACCTCCCAATATTCTAAAAGAATTTGATAATACTTTAATATACAAGTGCAGAGGACAAAGGATTGTCTTAGAAGTTGCAAGAAAGACAGCTATTTTCATTCATTCGATTCATTTCCTTTGTTTTGTTGTTTTTAGGAAACACTACAAAACAACTGCATAAAATAGGGTTGGCATTATCAGAGTTTTGTGGCATGATTGGAGAAAAGTTTGGCATTGCTGTATGTCCATGTTTTCTAGGAGAGGAACTGAATCTGATTGTGACAACGATATATGATGTGAAGTAATGACATTGCATTGTGAGTAGAACAACGTTGCAAATTCTCCTGGATAAGTCACCCTTTCTTAAGAAGCAATGGTGGCCAAGGCATGGAAGAAGATGTGGAAACATGTTTGCGATTGTAACTTCTATGAACCATTTAGTCTTGATTCCTGGTGTATCGGATTTTGGGGTCAACTGCTTGCTGCTTTTGCTGGAGTGTTGCAATCAAGATTAATTTCTCCTAATCAAAGTGAATCACTAATGTCTGAAAGTGTCCAGCAAAAGTGGGAAGGAAGGACACAATATTTGTGCATTGAATACTGGATTTAGACCAAGACTAGTTGGAGATTCAAGTCAAAAGCA
This sequence comes from Cryptomeria japonica, assembly GCF_030272615.1. Taxonomy (NCBI): domain Eukaryota; kingdom Viridiplantae; phylum Streptophyta; class Pinopsida; order Cupressales; family Cupressaceae; genus Cryptomeria; species Cryptomeria japonica. The sequence goes on from NC_081410.1 coordinate 156,956,990, forward strand.
TTATGTCCGACTTTCTTAGTGATAGGGAATGGGGCCGTACCAAAGAGGTTGGATTTGTGATGAGGTCTTGTGAGTCTTTCCTTTTGCAAATGAAGCCAGCTTTGTCACCAATGTGAAATGTATGTTGAGTCTGATGTTGTTTATGGTGCTGCTTATATTTGGTATTGGATTTTTGCAAAATGGTTTGCACTTGCTTTTAGCTAAATGAGTTGCTGTCATAGTAGCTGGCATAGGATAGGTTACATCAATGGGTGCCAAAGGTTGAAAATCCTGTGAGACTTTAAAATGGCTGTGCTAAGTATCGCTGTGATAGCTTTGTTGTAGTTATGTTGAATAAAAGAGAGACTTTCATCACATGTTCAATGCTTCCATGAATTATACATTCTAAGAAGATGCATAATCATCCTATCTGTTGTTCATCAATCTGAGATTGGAACATGGTAGATTTGGATAGCTTTGTATTAATCATTGAGTAAAGTTACTTGCAAAAAATGACTTAGAGAGTGTAATTTAAAATGTACCTGCACATATCGAAAGAACAATTGAGTTGTTTCTGCCTTTCTGATGCTGGATTGATTTCTTGCAAGGCGTAAGAAGCACCATATTTGAAAATCTAACAATTATTATATGTGCACAATAATTACCATTCTTAGTGTACAAGAGAAGAAATCCATGGAAACTGATTTCTGAGGCTTATTTGGTACTGGCAAAGGATTATACAATCGTTGTTTCTTGCATGTCAGTTTAGGTGCAGCACTGGTAGTACAATGATCGATGTATTTTGCAACACCAGTTCTGAGACATAAACAGAAGAAATATTTCCTCAATGTGGCAAGTCATTCCAACTCCAAAATCTCCTGTAACCTTGTTGAAGTGAGTTGTACTCAGGCCTGTGTGGTACTCATTAATGTCTCAAATGATACAAGAGTGTAATGTCCCTTACTGAGACACTTAAATTCTGCTTATAATTTATGGGGCTCAGACGACCAGTATAGCAAGACTAGATGTAAATCATACTACCTTTGTCTTATTTAAGAACAGCTTCTATATTGAATTGTTTGATACTAATCTTGACCACCAAGCACTTATATGCCCTGGTTTTGGTTCTTGATAATTTGGCCTTCGGCCTGCCCACAAACTTCTTCAAATCTGCAGATAAAGGATAGATACTAATTCTCCGATGATTGGAATGAGCGATCTGATTGACTTATGTATCCGTTATCCTTGAAGGATTGCATCTTGAAAGTTACGCCTTCTCCCATTTATGTTTCTTCATAAGGGATCGTGACTCCTTATTACAACTATTGCCGCTGATCCTTGTCATTGTTTTTGCTCCTTAACTTGTATTTTAACCAGGCCGTTTTTATTAGTAAATCAGTTAATTAATTAATCAGGTGATATCTATGGCATTATTCATTAGTCATAGTTGTCATTTCAACAGATATCGATGCGTGAATGATTGTGGTGTGTATTAGTTAATGCAATCTAATTATCGGCATTTGCCCAGGCTTGTCGGTTCATGCCTTAATCGTGGATGATCATTTACGATCATGAAAATGCGGTTACCACCAATGGCTAATATTCGTTACCATAATTGGTATATACCTGGTTGATATTGTAGCAACTGTGTTTGATATTTAGTTCTTGATGGTGACCTCCCTGAAATGTATACGTTTGCACCAATCATTTACATTGTTGATCTGGTATTAATATCTTCTATCATGACAGTCTTGTATTGGCGCCATGTTTCCTTAATAGATATGTTCTTCTTGATTAGAAACTCATGGTGTGAAGCATCGATACTCCTATGACCGCTCCTCACGTATTGGTTATATACCTTGATCGATCAATCCAATCAAGCATAATATCTCTGCATTATCTATTTTTCTTTTTGAGATAGCGGAAGTGTTTATACGTTGGACTCGTTATGACCTTCCGATGGCTGGGATTATCTTCCTTATCCTCTTTTTGACCGATCGTAAAGATTATTTGGTCGCTTTTCGAATCTTATTTACAAATTTGTCTACATGGGAGATTTCTTGAATTTAGATGATCTCAGTGGATAATGCTTAGTGGGGGGCGACTGATCTCAGTTTAGGAATGGGACATTACAAATAGTTAATCTTGGAAACAGTAGTCATCAGTAGTTTTACTGGTGTGCAAAGTTTAATACATTTCTTCGAACTCTTGATCTTACTCATACAGCTCTGTTCAATTGTTAGTTTTGTGTCCACATGTATTGAGCACTGAGAGGAGTTATTGGGCTAGGGGTCTGCCTAATTATTCTGTTGCTGGATTGATAATCTGTTTCTTGTGCCGGATGATCAGAAGGAAGTATTTATGATATGAAGACCATGTTTGATGTCATTCTTGTTGCAACTTTTTATACACTAGCAGTGACTACAATTATTTCTAATGCTTACATGCTTGAACAGCAACATAAAACTCTCAATCATATGTAGGATACTTTCTCACCATTGAAGTAAATGATTCATTGTGGTAAGCTACATGTGATCAAACTGAGTGTGGAGTTCCCCGAGGACGTGTAGATATATTAATCTCAATCTGAAATGATTGCTGAAGAACAGGTAAGGCAAGGATTGATGTAAAATAGTGTCTGCATTTCAATTCTTAAATGGTTATTTTTGTGGAGTTGACCAGGTGAAATTTGCTTTGAAACTGGTTATAACTGGAGTCCAAGTCCAAATTATGTGAGAAAAGCCAAGAACAAATTTTGTATAAAAATTTGCCAAACCAAGAATACTGCAAAGTTCTGTGAGGGTCTTTGGTACAAGTCATTTTTGTGACAAAAATTAGCTGGTTCCATATGTATTCCATGTACATCAATGATATACCCAAGGTAATGCAGTTCCTTAATGGCATAAGAAGATTTTTCCATATTTGCATGTGATTTGTGCTACCACAAACCATCTAGCACTTTATGAATATGACACAAATATACCTCACATGCATTACTGAAAGGATGATATCATTAAGATAAACTAAAACAAATGAAGTAGTAAAATGGATGAAAAATTCAATCATAATCATCAGGAATGTTGTGGGAACATTGGTTAATGATATCCAAAAGGCACAACCAACCCATTTAAACAAGCCTTACTTGCCTGTAAAGGCTGTCTTACATATGTCTGAGGGTTAAAGATAAATCTTATGGTTCCCTGACTTGAGATCAATTTTTATAAGCATTTTGCACCATGGAGCTGGTTTAAGAGATTCTCAATTGTGGAAAGACAACAAGAGTTCTTTGTTGCGATTTCGTTGGGAGCTTTGGTGTTGATGCACAACCTTGAGGTGCCATCCTTCTTTTGTAAATTTGTAGGAACGCAATTGGGCTACTGCAAGGTGAATAGCTAGGTCTGATATGTACTTTTTTCACTAATTAATGAATTTGGCACTTGACCTTTTCATCCTGTAGGAATGAGCGACAGTATAGAGAGGCATTAGGAAAAGGTAGTCTGCACTGCAGAGGAATTCCCATAGGTGATCAAAATTATATCCCTATATCTATCATAGTGTCTATTACGTGTCTGCTTTTAGCTTGTGTTGCAAGGATGTGTTTTTCATGTTCAGGTCTTATCATTAAGAGCACAATTTCTTACTGGAAGTAATAGGCTTTTTATATTTGTTAGCGAAGATGTGTGAGGACGTAGGGACTAGTTTTGGTATGCAGCATCTACTTTGGTTAACATCCATGATAACATTTCTAGGATTTGCTTCATAGATTGCATGGTGCTGAAACAGATACAGTTGTTGAAAACTCCAAGTAAAACATCATGTATGTCTTACGGCAGTGTCACAAAAGGCTATATCGTGGAAGGGCTTGATTTTTTAGATTGGGTGGCACTAATGAGTGATGTGCTTCTCTAAGCCAGAGGTAAGGCCGTCCAATGGCCCATGGTTGTCCATTGTCTCATATTTGATAATGGAATAAAAAGTTTGACTTCTAGATATGAATTGGAAGATGAGGCAACATTGGTCATTGCTACCATGATGCTAGACCCACAGTTCATGACTTGTGTCAGTATGGTAGAATCTGATGTTTTCTTCTGATCAAGTAAAGCGTTCTGAGCACGGCATATCTCAATGGAGTGTCCACTGTATTGTGCACCACTTGCCTATCTTCAATTACTTGTTTTGCTGTTTTGATGATGTTTTTTTTCTGTGATTGACATGAAGGTCTGTTTCCTTGCTGGGAATTTCGTTTGTCTGTGGATTTGAGATTTTTATTCTTAGATCTGTCTTGGGACTTAGAATCTTCGTTCTTTGACTTATGCTTATCTTTCAGTTCAAATTTGCAAAATATTTGTAGGCTTCTCGTAAAGGGGACATATGGAAGATGATATATCAGTTTAAAGAAATGGTCTCAAGCCTAACCCACACTCAAAATTGAGTTTTTTTTTGCAATCTTAAATATTCAACTTGATGTTGAATATGTCAGTATATTCTTGAGTAGATTGGTCACAGCCTTTCTGAAGTTGTCATTATTTAATATATTGATATCCATAGCTTTAAACAGGAGTAGGATTCTTTCAAGGCTTCTGCGAAACCTTGTTGGCATCTTCAAGTGTTATGTCATCCTCTTGGGTGGTGCAATAGGTATTTCACCATTTTAACAAACAAGGAAATTCTTTGAAGTGCATAGGTAATCTTTGATTTATCAAAAAGTGTTTTACTGCATAATATGAACAAATGAGGTTGAGCGAGTTACCTAGAGCGTTCTCATCTATTTTTGTTTCGTAAATTAAGGATAATTAGATTGACTTTTACCTAACATGGTGTTTGGTCTCTAAACAATTTGTTTGATGTTGGAGATGATGGGTTTGAAGGAGATTGAATGCACTGCAAAAGTCAGGTGAAATGATCAATGGTTCGAGCTCTTTTCTATGGATGCTGCTGCTTTACTTTTTTTTTATTGCCGCAAAGTGCTCTCTATCATCTTTGCAAACACTTTTAGAAGTTGGTGTTCCTGGTGTAGATTTGTTTACCATCTGCCGACATTGTGAAGGAATGTATGAAAGGTCATGAGTTTTGAGATCAAGCTTCTTGTACTCGAGCCTTGTATGAATGGGCTTACAAACTTGAGAGATGTATTCAATTCTTGTGTGTTGATACCACTGATTTGGGGTCCAGGGATTCTTGAGAGACAACTACTCAAATTGGCTGAAATGTATCATGAACAGAAGCAAATAATGAGAATGATAGAAGTGTAGAATATTATTGAGAAAGTATTAAAGAACAAGAGAGTTTCAAGAGAGAAAGACACCATGTTGGAATTATAAATTGCAATATTATATTATGCAAAAAATTTATACAGCATCCTAGAGGTTCGATGTGTTACAAGATGTGTATCTGCTCTTTTCTCAATATCAACCAATAAATCTTCTAAAGATCCACTATGATACATTAATAAACAAGTGCGCAATACAAAGGAAAACACTTTGCCAATTACATGTAACACAACTGTTTGCATTTGGTTGATTCATTTTTTCTATTTTGTCATTTTTAGGAAACATTGCAAAATAGTTAGGAGGCCACAATATGTTCATTTGTTCTTGGAGAGTTTCTTGAGCTAATGGAAATTTGAATGTTTGATTCCATTGCATGGCATTTAGAAGTAAAGCCTAAATTAACTTCAAATGATGGTGATTGGAAAGGGTGTCCACGTTACATTGATTTTGTTTCTGATTAGCCTGTTTTGGTGTAGTGATTGGTGGATCATCAGATGAATATTAATGTTGTTTATTATGTTAGAGACTGGAGTGTGTTAGTCATTGATTTCATATACTGCTGCCTTGAATGCTTGTTGTCATCAGTTCAATATTTTTGGTAAGTTCCATCCCTTTCGCTTATTGCCATGATCATTTGCACACCTTTTCTTATCTTACTTTATCTGTTATTTATTTTTAATTTATGTAGAGATACATGTTATGTTGTTTACCATACTAGATGGTGTCAATGATTTGTTTTGTGTTGTGGTCGTGCTATTTGATGAACGCTTCATGTCTGCAATTCAGGTTCTTGAGCTTGCCCTTTGAAAAGCCTTGGTATATTTTTAACATCCATCTCTGCAATTGCTTAAGGCAAAAGCAATTCAATTAGGGAGGACTGTTATGAGCCTTTTTATTCTATGCAAATAATGATATTACTATTGTTATGATTGAAAGTTTCTATCAGATTGAAAAATAAATGTGTTATCTGTACACGTAAAAAGTAATTATTAAGTTGTGTAAAAGGTAACTTGAAAATAGGTTATTTGAAGTTTCTTACTGACATGCAAACAGGTAAAAGGTAAAAAAGGAGACAAAGGACAAAAATGCACTAGTTTTATTGTTACGCTGTTTTACCCAGTGCAGTGTCATACTGTATGAAGAATTTGGTCCAATTCAAACAACCATACCCTTTGGAAAATCATTCTTCCTTTATTCTTTGAAAGTCTAATTTCCAGTGATGGTGAAGTTCTGATTTGTTGTCAGTTTTTCTAGAAAAATATTTAGAAACCCAGATATTTTGAAATTTTGGTACTCATTTATTTTTTTGTACCTGGGTTTTCAAGTTTTCAAGCATGGTTTCTACTTGGGCTTGACATCAGTTGTCGCTAGCTAGAGCTGCATGTATAATAGTCACTTAAAAAATCAGAGCATGCAATTGGTCAGCCAATCAAAGATGGTCCATGATCTGCCTTAGGTGACTTTTCAAGATTGTTTATGTGAGGTGTGTGTTCTTGGGAAGTGTCTTCTCAAGACATTTTAGAAGGAAGGCATAGCATGAAAAGACTAAAGTTCAGATTGTTTACAGTGATCTGTGTATCCAAACATGTGAGCTGTCCCTAGCAGGGGCAAAATACATCTTAACCTCCATGGATGATTTTCTAGATAAAATTACTTTTATTCTTTAAAATAGAAAAGCCAAATGCTAGGTAAGTTTAAGGAGTTTGGCTGCAGTTGAAATTATGTAATGTCCCCTTCTTGAGCCTAATCAGCAGGGGTGACCATCAGCCGATTCCTAGGCCCCAACAGTCTAATTGGTATTGGAAAGGGGACAACAATGATCTTGGAGTGCACTGGTTCAGTCTTTCTTGGTTTTTGTTGATGGATTCGAGCCCAATTGGTGTTATGGATTGCAGTAATGGTTGCTGAAGCGTTTTCAGATTTCTGGGATGTTCTTCGAATTTCTTGGAGAGCGTGCCTATTTTTGGTAAGTTTCCAAGTTGGCACCATTTTTCATCCCATTGCTTCAGTTTCATCTTGTGAAATGCTCAATTGGGTTTTTTGATGCCACAGTAGTGCTTTTCGCAACTTGGATGGGAGTATTTAAATATTTACACTAAAGTTCTAAAGTTAATTTTATATTATTTTACTTTATAGTGTTATATATTTTCTTTTTTCTTTTTGGGGTAAACCACTGCCTTGGGGGCATTTAGAATGGTGGTCATGTTAGGGGATGAAATAGGTGGTTTCGATCATTGATAATCTATATGCCCTCCCTACCACCCTACTAATAGTTGCCTCTACTCTAGATAGTTGTGCCCTATACACCTATCCTCTATAGTGGGGGTGGGGCTGCTTTCCCCTGCTGCCTCCTGATGATGTTTTTTTTATGTATTTCAAACACAAAATAAATTACTAAATATTCTATCATCTCTTGAACATGGAAACCTTATATTCTAAACAATGTGATCAAATAAGATTTACCCCAAGGTTTCTCTAGTCAGGTCTTGACATTGTACATGGATAGACTCAGTGTATATGATGTGATATGCTGGTATTACAAAGGGACTTAGGCTTATGAATTGCAGCTGGAACTTGGAAACTAACTTCTCTCAAACAAAGAAAGATAAAGAGGAAAGGGTTTAGAGAATCTATGCTAACACCTAAGGTCAATGATGATAATGAATAATGCTTTGATAGACAATGTAATGCTCCCACTTTGAAATAGAATTTAATAATAAATAATAATACTAAAATTAAAATACAAAAGAGTAAAAATAAAATAAAATAAAAATATAAAAGAATATAATTTAAGATTTAATTAAGTTAATGAATGGTCAAAAGACATGAAATGAAAAGTTGTGATTCCCTCAAACATGAGATATAAAAGGGAGAAGAGAACCTCATTTGAGGAGGATAATTTGGGAATCAGAAGTGCAGATCTGCTTTAAATAAGAAGGGCAGATCTGATTGTGAAAGGTTGTGTCCCTTTCAAGGGGCAGAAATAATGAAGAGTTGCACTCATTCAAAGGATGCTAATGATGAAAGGGCGTGTCTCTTGCCAAAGGGCATACATGATGAAGAGGTGTGACCTCTCCCTCACATTGAGAGACATAAAGGAAAGGAATCAAAGCATCCAGCGACAACACCACCGATCAGAATAGACAAGGACTGTTATTAATTTGCAGGCATTAACATCCTTGTTCTTGGTGGTATGCATGGGGATTGTGGAAAAGAAAGGAAGAAGCATACACAACAGAGATTATCAAATCAGTATATCATCAAGCATTCACTCAGACCAAAGGTTCGAAAGAGGGAAGATCAGATTTGGACATTAATAATTAATGGTGTGAACAGTAGGCTCAAACACATAGTGGGGACTGTGGTATGCGTTCCCTATATATGGCACATTGCATACTATTTATCTAAACGGTACTGATTAAGTGATGCATAGTGGCTATGACCATTTTGCATAGCATAATAAATATATATCTGAACATGTTTGTAAATACAGTAACAATATTTATATAGAGTTAGTGCATGTGAGATGTATGCACTAGAAGAAGTGGTCCAATCTTCTTGTGGCATCTTGTGGGAAGAGGATAGAGGTGTAATCTAGTGGTGACGAGGGGCTCACAAGTGGTCATAAGAACCCTTGGGAGTCAAGGAACCAATTACACTATGCCAGACTCACAAGATGAGGTGTGTATGTGTAATGGGCTTGAAAGGCAAGCAACATGGGCTGCCAAGTCTAGCAAGGAGGTTAGAAGCAACCATTCCTTGGACTTGGTAGACAACGGACCCAAGCAACCCTTTCATGTCTCATAGACCCATTCTTTCTGTTGTTACATTAGAGTAGATTATAACAGATTAAGAATAAGGGAATACTAGGAAGCAAAATACAAGGAAGCAAGAGCACTAGGCTCCAATAGGTACACCAACCTCGAGTGTGGGCCAAAAACCCAAGTTGATGAGGTCCTTGGTGCTCTTGGGCTTGTTGGAGAGGGATAGACTCGAGGCACCTTGTGTGATTCTCTTTAAGCTCCATATGAGGACAGGTGTAGGGAGAGAAAGGATTGTTGAATCCTTCATATACACTTTGCAATATATTAAGAATGATGAATATATGTTCTATCATGACATAATGGAAATGTTGTCTAATTGGTTGTGCAGGTTCCAGACCAAGTTTTAGTTGATATTAGTGCCCTTCTATTGTTCTCTCTATGTACTAAAATTGTGATTCTAGGATAGAATATAAGATGGTCCCATTGGGGGACATTACAAAAAAACTCCTTCAAGACAAGCTTTACTTCAACATGATAGAAACAACTACACAAAACTGATGCGATCTCCCAAGGTAGTGAATGATTTTCATTATTGCAAATATTCATACAAATACCTAATGTTGGCTCAACTTGAACAAATATCCACAATCGAACTTAGCCACAATAACAAGGTTCAGGCTAACTTTACATTGTAGCTTACAATCAGCAAAGCACAATAAGTATGAGCCAAGGAATTCATCATATATCATTGCATTTCTCCATTAAGATCAATGAACTTTATCTAAAACTTGAATTGAACTCGAGAAGTAGAAACCATGCAAAATGTTGAAATAAAACACAAAAATTCACCATATCTTCAATGAAAGTAGTATGTTTATTCCATCAAGCCTTGGCAACAATCTATGTCTTCCCTTTTACTCTACTCCTACTTAGCCAACTATTCTTCTACTTGAACTTCTAAATATTAATTATTCCCCTTAGAAATGAAAAGGGCAAAGCCTTATAGAGCTCTTCCCTTAAATGGCTTTGATTGATTTGAAATCAATGGCCAAGATTACAAGATGAAACCCTAATTAGGGTTAGTTATAACTAACTCCCTTCGACCAATGAGAAAATTACATTGTGTAGGATACATGTCCTTGCTTGAATGTGGACCAATGAGAAAATAGGTTAGGTACAATGGATTTAGTGCCTTCCACATGAATAGTTGTCCTCATAAAATAAGCCAGGTACATTGAACTTGGATGCCTTGACTTAGAATTATGTGATTGGTGGATGAAGGTGAGTTGTTGCCACCTCAGCTACTTGCACGCTTTGTAGACTTGATACCTGATCGCAAGCAATATCTCTTGATACTCAACATCATCATGTGGCTTTTGACTGATTGCGATGGGTCATATTCCCAAATTGCATCATCTGCTAACTTTGATTAACTCTTTTGAAACTATCTTCTTGAGAGATGCATTCATTGATTTCGTCTTTTGCACTTGCATTCCACCTTCATCTTTCTTGCCTTCATGATGTCAATGCTTGATCTTCATGTGTGGTCGTAGTTGTATCCTCCATCTGCATTTGCAATGTCTCTCTTGTTATCACTTATGCATGATGTCCCTGACCTTGATTACCTCCTTGTTGTATTGACCTTGATATTGGATTTTCGAAGGAAATTCAAGATCGTTGTAGCAAATCCAAGATCGTTGTAGCATATTCCACTTTGTCATGTCCTCTTCAGTCATGATGGATTGATCTTCTCTTCAAGTGGTGAAGTCCTTCTTCATAGAGAAATTTGTTTCTTCATTCTTCATTCTATTGAGGTATCCTCCTTCATGTAATTGAGTTCTTCCATGTCTCGGTTCTTGACTTTGATCTCCCTTTTGTTGTTGTTGGCGAGTCCTCTTTCATGCATCTCATCATTTTTGCTTGTGAATCTCAACCTCTTCATTACATTGTTGAGTCTTGCATCTGGGCATGGGTTGCACTTCTTCATTTGGAATGCTGATATCTTCTATCATGATGTTGACCTTGATGTTAGCCTACCTCGCATTGTTGAGGTGTCTTTATTTCATGCATCTCATGCAATCATCACTTGCAAAGTTCCTAGAAAAGAAAACAGAGTAAGAATAAAATCAAAGATGTAAAACTTTGCATGTTTTTTGAAGACTCGTGAGTCATTTTTGGCCATGAGTCACTCGCTGCAAAAATCATGGACGAGTTTTGCCCTGACTCGTTCTGAGTTAAACAACAAAAAATCACAAGGTTTTGGGCAAAAACAGCAGTAAAAATGAAAAAACCTAACTTACAAAATCGTAAAGGTTTTATTTCATTTCGCTTCTTCCCCAGCCGTGATGGACGTGTTTTTATGATGTGAAAAAAGACAGCATGGCGTGCAAAATACCATGATCTAAGGTAGACACGATTACAAATTCTTCAGACTTCTGGCAGATGCAATTATAAATTTTACGATAGGGCGCGAATTTCTTGGAAAACAGGCAAACTTTTTTTAACCATGAGGTAATGTTTAAATCTTGTTTTCATTGACTCTGCAAAGATACATTAGAATGCATGTGAAAGCTTGTTTTCATTGACCCTTTAAAGATACAAAAGGAAGATGACAAAACAATATTATAGACTGTGACATGACTCTTGACTTGATGAAAATACCCACCTAAAACCTTTCTTTTCCAAGTTGATAAACATAATTCAATCAACTTTTGTTCCAAGGAAGCAAATAAAAATAAAAATAAAAGTGGCTACAATTTTCTGTTTGTGGCTAATCCATAGCAGTTGATTTCTTGATCAAATGATAATAATGAAGGCTTCATTTCATGCCTAGATCAACATTTCCATTGGAAAACTGTAAAACATATTAGCCTTTCTATTGCATCAAGGTTAAATAGCACTAGCATTATAATCTTTGCGTTGTGACCATATATTAGAAATCTTTTCAATTTCTTATTTGTATCTACCTTCATCCCTAACCTCTATTTTTTATGTTATCTATTTTTTTATGTTGGCTCTCTCTTTTGCTAGGTTCTCTTCCTATTTTTTTGAAAGAAAATGGCTGCTACAGGTAGAGGTGGTGGTAGAAAGAGAGATCCTTGTTGGAAACATGGGACACCAGGTCCAACACAAGGAGATGTCATTTGTATCCGTTGCACTAAGCTTATGAAAGGTGGCATTAATTGGCTCAAGTATCACCTTGCAAAGATCAAATGCCGAGATATTAGACCATGTAAGTTATGTCCTGCTGAGGTACGAGGGATGCAATAGCAACACTTGAAGCATATGATAAAAAAAAGGCAACAAAAAAGAGAATAGTAGAGGCAATGGCAGCCCCAAGGGCAGATTTGAGTTCTATAGGGTCACATGCAAATGTGGGGGCATCTAGTTCTTCCTTGGGCCATGGATATTTTATCGGGAAGTGTGAGTAGCCATATGGAAAACTATTCTGTTTCACGTAACATTCCTGGTGCACAACTTGGATTGCAAGGCACTGCATGGAATAAAGATGCTCACCATTAGGCAAAGTTGGTTTGTGCTAGATTTTGGTTCTACAACAATATTTCGTTCAATGTTGTTTCTAGTCCATTTTTGGAGCAATTGGTCACTGCATTGAACGTGGTAGGTAAGGGGTTCAAGTCCCCAAGTCGTTATTGCAGGATGAGGTCCAAAACACTTACCAATTGGTGGAGCAAAGGAGTATTTGGGAAAAGAATGGCTGCACCATTCTATTTGATGGGTGAACGGATGGTAGGAATAGGACACTCATCAAGTTTCTAGTGCAACATGTTGGATGAGGTGGTGATGGAAGTGGGAGTGTGGAATGTCATCCAAGTTGTGACTGATAATGCAGCTGCATATGTGGTAGCTGACAAACTTCTAATGGCTAGCCATTCGACATTATTTTGGAGCCCTTGTGCTGCCCATTGTCTTGGCTTGCTTCGTGACGACATAGGGAAACTAAGTTGGGTGAAGAAAGTGGTTGAAGATGGAAGGAATATCACAAAATACATCTACAATCACACATGGATCCTAAATCTTATGAGAAAGCACACTGATGGTAAGTATCTTGTGCGATCAGGGATTACACGCTTCGCTACTAATTTACTCACCTTGTAGAGCACATTAGCTACATTGCCCAACCTAAAGTGGATGTTTGTGAGTGAAAGATGGTTGGAGAGTCCTTATGCTAGGAATCCTGAAGTAGAGAAGGTTGTGATTGCCATTTTTTATTCTAGTTTTGCCAAGATGGTGGAGATCATCAATGTAAGTTTTGAAACTCTAATTGATGATCTATTATTTAATTTTCTAATATTACAATCTGCTGATTTTTTTTAAATTTTTAATATAACTAGGTGTCGAAACTGTTAGTGAGGGTGTTATGAATGGTGGATGGGGATCATAACCCCATGGGGTATCTATATGAGGCCATGGATAAGGCCAAAGAGGCGATTCAACACTTGTATGGGTCAAACAAGACCAAATATGAACCCATATGGCGCATAATTGATCGGAGGTGGAACCAACAACTCCACCAACATATTCATGCTGCTACCTACTACTTGAATCTCAAGTTTTTCTTCTCCCCGACTTTCAGACCAGATGCAAAGGTTAAATTTGGCCTCGACACATGCATTTGGAGATTAGTTGATGATGAGGTCCTTCGAGAACTAATATTTGATGAGTTACAGAGCCATAAGAAGGCCACAAGGCCATTGTTTTCTTCACCTTATTGCAAATGTAGGAGAGACACCCTACAACTAGGTAAAAAAAACATATGTTTAATTCTATTTTTATCTATTTCACTCTTTAATATTATTGGTGGGAAGATTATGGTGCCACAATGCCTAATCTTCAAAAGCTTGCCATCTGCATATTATTGTAGCCTTGTAGTGCTTTTGGTTGTGAGCGCAACTAGAGTGTTTTTGAGGCCATTCACACAAAAAAGTGCAATAGGTTGACTCAACAATGCTTGAATGACCTTGTCTATGTGCGGTACAACCTTCGATTGCAAGTAAAGAAGGTGCAAGGGCAAGATTCACATGAAGCAATTGACCAGGATGACATTGATCCATATTCAACGGATTGGATTGCTGCTCTTGATGATGTTGATGCGGATCCATTCTTTACTGATGATCAACTAAGTGAGTTGGAGAGTGTAGGAGAGGAATGAGATGCAGAAGTGGCAGCTTGTGAGGAGGAGGAACACGAGGTTGGTCATGCAACAAAGGCACCTATCACTATGGATGAGGCACCTATTGAGGATGTTGCAACTACTTCAGCACCACCCACCCAGTGACAACAATCTTTTTTGAGCTTTAGTCGTAGACGCAATTTATGATTTCTCATTTTCATTGATACCAAAGCTTGATATGTATTTAGAATTTGAGAGGCTGTAGTTTTTTTGTGGTCTATGATACATTAATATGTATTGAACTCAATTTTATTCACATGTTGCACATGTTTTTTGGTCTATGCTATGTATTCAACTCAAACTGTGATTTATATATGATGGAAATCAGTATATGTTCTACAAATTCGGTGTATATGTTTTGTCTTTTAAGAATATTTGAAGAAATTATATATTTTCAAAATTTCGATAACTTTGTCGAGTAATTGCTGATTTTTCACCGAGTTTTTGGCAAGTCCTGAGTTTTAAATTTTTTGGGTCAGCCAAGTCATTGCCGAGTCTGAGTTGTTTCAACTATGAATAAAATATTTATGCAAGAAACTTAAATCAGGAAATTGCACTTGTCAAATTGCCTGAGCACCTGATTTAACCTTTCAAACACTTAATACTAGCTTGAAATTTCAAAAAATATCCTTTAAAGTCAGAATTTCTGGAAATGCTGTTCTTTACAGATCTGGAGATGTCTGATTTGTTTATGATCATGTTGCAATCTTTATCTCCTTGTATTGTTGATCATCAAAACCCTTGTTCTCATGGATATTCAATTAGATTCATGTCCTCTTGCTAGAGATAATGATTTTATTTAACCATATTTGCAGCTGTGAGTTGCAGGTCGTAGGTCTGCTCTGCATTTATACTGATTGCGGGTTTCACGCCTGATCATGCATAAATTTGGATTTTCAAGCTATGCATGCATAATTTCGGGTTTTAACCCCTTGTTCATGCACAAATTCAGATTTTCAAGCTCAAAATAGGGACTTTGAGCACTTCATGTATAAAATAGGGATTTTTGAGCACTTAATGTATAAGATAGGGATTTTGGGCACTTCTTATATAAAATAGGGATTTTGAGCACTTCATGTATAAAATAGGGATTTTGAGCACTTCATTTATAGATGGCGAGTTTTTAGGTCTTCATTACTTCGCCATTTTTGACATTCGCAGTTCAAGTTGATCTTGTAGTGCAACTCAGGGATACAAAGGTTAATATCTGGGTGAAATTGCAAGGGGACCTTGCAATTCCACCCTTGTAATAACTAAAGCAAGATTGCAACCTCACCCTTCAAGACTCCTCTTTCAATCCTGGACTCACTCTTGGACTTGTCAAGACGAAACCCTCTCACTTCTAAGGCTAAAGATCACAAAATGTCACAACACCTCCCTCACCGTAGGAAGAATAGGCACTCATCACTTCAGGTTGGCTCTTCAAATCTTCATGTTTTCAAAAAGACTGACCAATCTCTTGGGTTCAGTTGAGTAGGGGCTATAGAAAGGTGGAGCCTCACCCAATTGGTTGCCCCATTGCTTTGGATAAGGTGTGGGAGAAGGCCTCTATAGATAGTTGGCCTCCTTCCCCTCTTTCTATTTTCAGGTTGTGTGTGGCCCTTGGGACAAGGGACATCCGTCCTGCATCTCCCATCTGCTTTTGGAACATTTTGCACCTGGCTAGGCTTGGTGTTGGTCCCAGATACATTTCCAAGGTGTCCCCACGTATCCAAAATGTGACATGGATGGGGATGGTTGGAAAAGACCCAGGGATGGATCCCTGTGTGTTATTGGAATTTTCTTCTGTTGATAAGGTTTGTTGCCTTAAATTTGCTGCTATGGTTCTTACGCAAGGTGAACTTCATGTGCAAAAGGAGTAAGAAAAATCTGTTCCTACAATATACTTGTGATCCTCAGACTCATGAAGAGGCTTGTGGCAAGGAGGGATGAGTGAAAGCTATGGTGGAAGAACAAGATAGGGGAGTTGGTACCTTGTTTGAAAGACAAATAAATTTGTGAAATGAAAATTGGTTTGAAAAATCTAGTTTCCTTTGAATGGTATGTTGTGAGGCATTAGTCTCTGCTTGTCATGAAAGGATTTCCTTAAAAAAATGAATTGATTGCAGTAATACATTTTCTCTTGTTGCCAAATTTGGTGTCATTGACGTTTTCCCTTCATTGGCTGGCAGTTTTTGTTACAAGGTTCTTTAGTTGGATGTAAACCTAAAGTTATTCAGGCTGACAAAACTTCCTTTGTTTGCAAGTTGAAGTCTCTTTATGGGTTGAAGCTAGCTTCTAGAGTGCAGTCTGAGAAGATCGAATATTTTTTATTGCATTTTTATCCATTCCGAGTCTGAACCCCTTTTTGAGAAAGTGCAAATATACTGAAGCAATTAGAAAGAAAAAGAAGTTCTCAGGATCACAAAGCCAGGTCCTGATTATGAGATTTTAGACAACACTAAAAACAGAACAGAAATATTTGAAGGCTAGTCCCTTGTTTGCCAGAGATACAACAATTTGAGAAATAACAATTATAGAACCTGTGTTGTTAATCCTTTTCCATCATCAATCAGATGGGAAGGCATTGTGTGGCCTGTCCTTCTACCACCTCCCTAAGTGTTTCTTCCCATGTTGCTGCATTGAGAGATAGGTCTGTAAAGTGAGCTGGTGGTGAGTTTGAACTGAAGCTTCATTTCGATATTGTCAAAGAACACATTCTCTTGGTCAAGCTTAATGGAGATGATTTGATTCTTGCATACAATTGTGTTGACATGAAAGATAAACTTATGAAGGCTTTTATCATGACTGGCATAGGCCTGTTGCATTACTTGGCATTAAAATCTTGCAAGCAAATAATGTGATTTTGTCCTGCAGCCTTAGTGCAATCTCTAGTTATTGAGAATTTTTATCCTCGTTCAGTCTATAAAGTTCAGTCTATAAAGTTACGTGATTATGGTGATTCTCCAAAGGTTGAGTCAACTTTGTATAGGGAACTTGCAGGGAATCGCATACACTTGACTTATAATTGACCAGATATTGCCTTCGCTTTTAGGCTTTAGCTGTGTTTCCCGATTCCTACAGGATCCAAGACAAAGTTATCTGTATGCAGTGAAGCAGATTGTGAAATACATTAATGATAATTATAATATTATAAGCCTGGCAAAAGATACTCTTATACAGTGATGTTACCTTGGTTGGATGCATTGGGCTGATTAAGATGAATGAATGACATGCAAGAAGTAATCTGTAATTGCTGTTGTTTATACTGAGGCTGAATACAAAGTTGCTGCCAATGCAGGCATAGAGGCAATGTGGATTTGGATATTGCTGCATGAGCCAGGACATCCAACTGCAGTAATTAATGCTGCTTATTGTGATAACCAAACTGCTATACCAGATTGACCATAATCCAATTTTCCATGCAGTGACCAAGCACATTGAGTTCCATCAAGATTGCATTCAGTAGTTGATCAGGGATTGGATTGTGTGGTTTTAGTTGAGCCACACCGAGGACCAGATTGTTGTCATGGTAGAAGCGAAGTTTGTCAGTTAAAGAATCAAGATCTTTGCTGTGGCTAAATGAAGCTCTCATTAATGGGGATGAAATATAATGTCATCTTGCGTCCCCGAGTTAAATTCAAGATGAGATGTAAGTTTTAGTATGAAAATTTCCTGATGATCCTTGAGTTGCTAATATGGAGCGTCCTTGGGAATTGAAATGAAGTTTAGAATTTTCTCCTATAATCAGTTTATTATTATTGAGTAGGAATATCTATTAAATTTTTATCAGGAGGGGCTCAGCGCTCAACCCATTCTGTAAATTATATATATTCATTTTATGGATTAAGTGATTCAGGTTATAATTGAATATTGGCATATAATTGTTTTTTTCATTGGATGTCTAGGGATTAACGGGTCCCACTCAAGTGTACACCAAAACATTACATCCGTCAAGGACTAACTCAACCAACACAGCAATGCCACTATAGGACTCAAATTTGGTATCTATTACTATACTGCCAATAGATAGACCATTACACCATGCGCACAAATAGTAGAGTATAAGTTGTCATCCACCAATATTTTGCATTTCTCCTTTATGCTTGCTGGAGTGATTTTTATGGTTGCTATGTAAGATGAAATCTTTGCTAGTTTATACACAATGGATTAATCGACTTTATCCATAGAGTCTTAAGGTAAGTTCATTGTGCTGTACATTTTCTGCACGCAACAATTGTTTTTATGAATGTGGCTGAAAGGTATTCTTCTACTCCTATACATAGAGATGGATGAGTGGATAGAGTCAGTATTTGTAATGTCCCCATTTTGAAATAGAATTTAATAATAAATAATAATAATAAAATTTAAATATAAAAAATTAAACTAAAATATAAAAGAATATAACTAAATATATTAAAACTTAAATAAGTTTATGAATGGTCAAAAGACATGGAAGGAAAAGTTGTGACTCCCTCAACAATGAGATATAAAAGGGAGAAGAGAACCTCATTTGAGAGGGGGATAAAAAGTGCAGATCTGATTATGAAAGGTTATGCCCCTTTCAAATGGCAGAAATAATGAAGAGTTGCACTCTTTCAAAAGGTGCTAATGGTGAAAGGGTGTGTCTCTTGCCAAAGGGCATACATGATGAAGAGGTGTGACTTCTCCCTCACATTGAGAGATATGAAGGAAAGGAATCGAAGCATCCAGCAACATCACCGTGGATTGGATCAGATCAGAACTGTTATTAAGTTACAGGTAGTAGCATCTTTGTTCTTGGTGGTATGGATGGGGATGTGCTGAATATTTATGCTCAATATGAAGCCTGATAATGTTGTTATGCAGAATTTAGTAGTAATATTAATATAGACTGCAATATGTATGACAGTCATACTTAATTTCATATATATTCATAATACATGAGAAGTTAGTATACTTATAGTCTGAATCATGTTATTATTGTTAGTATTTAAGAAGATGGGATTGAGTTGTTTCCAAGAGGGGCCGTCTAAATCCAGCGAATAGGATGATTCCCAAGATAGGGTAGGGATCAGCGTCCCGTAAACCTTGAGGGCATAGTCCCAAGATAGGACAAGGGCTTGGATCTGTAAACTTTGAGGGAGCCTATTGAGTTTGGTATCTAAGCACCTGGCAACATAGTCATCTCCTCCTTAAAATTGGAGTAATAACAAGGATTGAACTTTGCATTAAGAATTATGGAGGATACAATTAATTATCTAATAATAGAATTACTTGCCTGGTATGGTGGATTGACAATTTATTCATGAATAATTGATAAATTATTTAATACTATGGAATATCACAGATTTGATTTATGTTAAGGAAAGAGCTAAAAATGGAGTTGTCTCCTAATCAATTTAGTTTAAGTCATAAGTATATTGAAATAAATTAATTACTCTTATAAGAGGCCTAAATTTAGTAGGGGACATTACAGTTTTGAAGATTGGGTGGCCGGAAATTTCAAGGGCTCTAAATTAGTTGGTAAGTAGTAGAATTTCTTACATGTTTTTATATTATTTGCAAATTATATGAGAAATTGTTTTCTGCATGATTTTTCCTATAGCTGATTGCTCTACAAAATCCTTACTTGCTCATTACGCATACGTAGGCTATGGTCTGACAAGGATCTATTCTAGAGTGGGTCAGCTGATTTCAATTTTCTGAAATGCCCCCTCTTCATCCTTTGCTTTAACATACAAGTAGATTGCAGATGATTTTAGCTAACAAAGTGAATGCCAAAAGACTGATGACTAATATTGGGTTTTAGGATAGGTAAAGAAGGAATTTGTCTTCCTAGCATTTGGAGCCATTTCAAACTTGAGCTAGAAGCCAGTAGAAACTTTAACACTCATCAGTCATAATATACAATTTAACATTGTGAAAGAGTGATATATTCGTTATTGATTAGCCCATGAGATAGGAGAATAAAGCATGGGCATTGTGGGTGATATGTTTGGTGATATGGGGGTTGAAGCTCTTTTCTGAGGCACTGTAAATTGTACTGTACAAAGCTTTTCAAACTCTAAAGTTGCTGGAGAAAAGGAAGGAGGAATGCCAATGATTGGATATTTTGGGTAATCCTTGGGATGAATAAGAGAGAGATACTGACAATGGAGAATCCATGATTTAGGATTGCTGCAAATTACATGAATATCAATAGATGTTCATATAGGTTCAAATATCAGTTACTCCCTAGATGGATTCAATGGCAAGGATTTTCTATACACCTATGATCCCATTACAAACAGATACTTATTACATTTTTGTTGTTGTTAGATGTGTACCTAACTAAAGTTGATGAGTACTGTTATTGCGTATATGGTTATGGGAGAAATAGATTCCATCTTGTACGAGTAAAGATTTTCAAATTTTTGTCTTACGTTCTTCACAAAAACCAACCTCTTGCTATTTAACCAAATGGATAAGATAGCATTTGTCTTCTGCAATATATTTTGCTTCCTTGGTTCCTGATAAATTTTTTTGGGCAAATGAAACAGTTTTTTGTCTTGTATGATTTTTATTTTGATTGAAATTGTAATTTGGTTTATAATTGAATGCTGAAGCATGTCATCCAAGTGCAAGTTTCCAAAAGTTGCGTGCTGTTTAAAGCTTCATCTGTCTTATGGTTGATTTGGTGTAATGATATTGCTAAGACGATTGCTTATCAATTCAATTTTATGCTTTCCAGGTAGTACTAAACTTGGGGGACTTGCAAGACACACACAATGGTCGGATAAGCTGTCTTGGATTAGCAGGTGATGGGAGTGCTTTGTGTACAGGAAGCTGGGACAAGAATTTAAAGGTATATGATTAATTTGGCATTGCTTTGAGGGACTTTTGAGGCAGAGTGTGTTTTGCCCTACTGATTTTGGTATTACAGTTTCTAATTTCTCATCAACTGTCAATAAGTTTTGAGTCAATAATCTAATATACAAGGCATTTGTACTATGCAATTGCAGGTTTGGGCATTTAGTGGTCACCGTAAAATAGTTTGATAAGGTGCCGATTAAATCAAAATTTGCTGAAGAATAGTGTTAAACAAGGTGAGTTCGTGAAGTGACCTGTGATACACAACTCATATCATTCAACCTGAATTTCTCTCACAGCTTCAATTATTTTCTCCTATTTGGAGACATCTATATTCCCACGGGCACTCCATGATGTTAATTACCCATGGAAGAAGCCAGATGCTTGTATTATGTATTGATATTTTATTTTTTCGTTGTCATTGCATTTAGAGTGTTGTATTAAGGACTGGACTAAAGTGGTCCTTGGCCCTGTGCTTTTCCATTGCATCAATTCAAGTACAATTTGAATTTGTGAAGCCAATGATAGCATACGAAGAATTCCAGAGTTGATTGAAAGCCAATATAATGATTTTTAGTATGCCTTTCCAACTTGGGAGTTCAGTATTGTTGTGTTATTTATCTTCAATGTGTAGATTATACAGACTGACCTGCTCATGAGGCAAAACAAAACCTGATTTTGAGTTAAAGATTCTCTTGCATTGAAGGTTCTATTGAACCGCATCATTTTCTGGTTTTGATACAGTGGAGTCAAGTGTTCTTTTGCAAAGAATGTGTATTGAAAGTCTTATTATTGGTTCAGCAGAAAGGTTCTCAAGTACTAGATTATTGTTCCATGATTACTTCCAATTACCATATTAGGATTGTTTATTTGTTCAGCAGAAAGGTTCTCAAGTAATAGATTAATGTTCCATGATTACTTTCAATTACCATATAAGGATTGTTAGGGTTAGGAACTACTTGCCGTTTACCATAAAAATCTTATCTAAATTTCAATGATTCATAGTCATACATAGTGGTAGATTATTGTAGCATGTTAACATTATTTTTGTTATTCCATATTCTTAATTTTTTATTGTAGCATGTTAATATTAGTTTTGTTGTTTTTCAATATTCTTAATTTGCTTGTGTGATTCCTTGTCGTATGCTAAAAAATATTATCTAAATTGCAATGATCCATACACTGGTAGATTTTGGTAGCATTTTAATATTATTTTTTTTGTTATTCAATATTCTTAATTTCCTTGTGTGGTTAACGATTAAATATATCCTTATTCGCATGAATTGCTCCTGTTCCATTAAGGCCCCGATTCTTAGCTTTTACTTTGGAACTTTAGTGTTAAGGATGCAACATTTGATTTTGAGAATCCCTTTCCTCTGTTTCTAAATATATCCTTATTTGTTGTTATTGCTTCTGTTCCATTAAAGCCCCGATTCGTAGCTTTTACTTTGGAACTTTAGTATTAAGGATCCAACATTTGGTAGATCATGGTAGCATTTTAATGTTATTTTTGTTGTTATTCAATATTCTTAATTTCCTTGTGTGATTAAGGATTAAATATATCCTTATTCACATGAATTGCTCCTGTTCCATTAATGCCCTGATTCTTAGCTTTTACTTGGAACTTTAGTGTTAAGGATCTAACATTTGATTGAGAGAATCCCTTTCCACTGTTACTAAATGGGTTGAATATTATTTGGAAATTTGAAAATATGATCGATATCTATACCAACAATTGGGAAAGAATGCTGGTTGTTGCCATTGTACCATTGGGACATGCCCAGGTAGCTTCAAGCCACATGGAAAGTTTCTGGGAGAAGGATGTGGATGTAATGCTCCTCTTCCGTCCCTCGTATGTTTTTGAATTTTGGGACACTCTAGGGACTAGTGACATCCCCCCATCGTTGAGCAGTTTTGAAGATGTTTGGGAATGTTCTCAGCGTGCGAGAAACTTTCTGATGTCCCTTTTAAATGTCCCAGGATGTTGCCTCAATACAGGTAAAATACGTTAATTGTTTGAACGTTTCCAAAAATCTGCTAAGGACCGATAAAGTCTGCTGCTCGACTAGAGAGCGTACTATTTGGCTGTTTACTTGCTGCAGATACATATTTTGACGTCTTAGATAGTAAGCTGACCTTTTACTAGTTACAAGTGGGGTTTAACAGAAAATTAGATCTGTTTTATTGCTATTTGAAGTTGACAAGGATAAATACCTGGAAATTTGAATGTTCTTTATTTGGGGATAAGGGATAAAAAACTGTTCTCAATTTTGTACTTGATTTGATCAATGGGTTAGATCAGTTTGGCCGTTAGTAATGGATGTTGTGCTGCAATTGACTGTGAAACCCTTTTAGATCAGGTTATCACTGTGGGCATATTTGTCAGTTTACTATAGCGGGAGTTTTCTGGAAAGATCCATATTACAAAGAAGCTAAGTGCTTCAGATATTAGAAACATTTCAGGTCTGAACATGTAACCTATTATATTAGGAGAGGTGAGACAAAGTGTGATGATGAGAATTAGTTAGTTTGATCATAGTCAATACACCTAACTCGTTCCATGGGATGCTAATTTCTGTTATTCACATGGACTCCAATTGTGTTCTTCAATATTCATGTCATGTATTGCGTTTAAATATTAAGTTTTATGATTTATCTCATTCTAACACCATGAATGGTGTTTGATTTTCATTTCAGCTCCATGTTAATAAAATATTTATTTTGTTTAATTTCTTCACATATATTTTATGGACGGATTTTATCTAAACTAGATCCGATTAGCACTCAGCAAGACTTGAATCCTTGGTGGGCTCATTCAGAACCATTCAACTTCACCAGCAGATCACAGGTCATTGACAAATACTTTATTTTTTGAAAATTTTAATTAAAAAATCTATATAATTATAAGAATAAAATTAATTTGAGCACTGCGCCTTTTATCATTTAGCTCTTTGTATCTCCTCGTAGATTTGTTTTTGGCTCTCATAGGTTGAGCTCTTCTTTTTTGGTCATAGTTTTACGATGTAATTTCTCCTTTCTTATTTGGGTTGAGCTTAACTCCTAACTAGTTCATTCTTACTGTGATAGTTTTATATGTTACTTTTCACATGTATTTTCATTATATAATTAATATCAATGTGTCATTCTTACTGTGATAGTTTTATATGTTACTTTTCACATGTATTTTCATTATATAATTAATATCAATGTGTTATATGTGATTTGTCAATAATAATAATAAAATTAATCTTAATTTTTTTTATAGGCAAATCACTAGATTGGGCCAACACACATTATATTATATTAAAATTAATTATTAATTATTACTTTATATTATATTATTTTAATTATAATTTTATGTAATATTAATTTTTATTCATCTTATTAAAATAACTATTAATAATTATAAAATTGTATAAGATAAATATTTGAGGTTGGACTTTTTTAATGATTAAATTAAAAACGTTAAATGTATGATTAGAACTTATTAAATTAATTTTGTTAAAATAATAAAAATTATAATTATAATTTTTAGAGATATATATAAAAAAATAATTTAAAAAAATTACAAAATTATAACTATAAAGAATGCATAGAATAATTAGGTATTTTTTAAGAGAGGTTTGTTGTGCATTATATTATATTAAAATTAATTATTAAGTATTAGTTTATATTATATTATTTTAATTATAATTTTATGTAATATTAATTTTTTTTTTTTATATTGCATATAGGGTGAAAATTGTTACAAAAAAACTGACTTTTCCAATATCCAACTGCCTACGACCAAATGTATAATTGGATTGTAGATCCACAAAACTACTTAGGACTAAATACAAAAATACACAATGTTATGTATATATGGACTGCAAAATCAAAGTACATAGGATTAAATACAAAATTACACAATGCTCATGAGTGAGGTAATGTAGTGTTGCAGCTAGATCATGTCTGCACATGCTCTTGAAAAGCCTCCATCCAGGTCGTCCACCCCAGAGGGCCTTCCATCCACACGACTTGTTTGCCCTCGAGTAGTTGCGCAAGCATTTGAATGTGATCCTTAACTAGGTCTCTGATTTTATCAACCTCTAGTCCAAGGCTCTCCATTGCTAGATCAACAACTTGTTTTTCTCCTGCTGTTTGCCTCCACTTTATCCATTCTCCATCTCATGTAAGTACATCTTGGCGTTTCCATCCTTAATGAATCGAAGGAATTTGTGCTTCTCAATGTTCATTGTCACAAAAACCTGCAAAGAAATTCGATGAAGGGTGAGTCCACGAAATGGCTCAGTAAGGGCCCTAGCTATACCTTGGAATTTGTCTTCATTTCTAATTTTTTATATATACAATAAAATTTCAGTGAAAAGAATATGCCAAAATAAGTTAGTATCCTTTTTCAGACCCTTAATATATCCAGTAAGAACATCTAAAACAATAATTTGCTTAGGAATAGAAATGCCAAATAACAACCAAATT
This sequence comes from Cryptomeria japonica, assembly GCF_030272615.1. Lineage (NCBI taxonomy): Eukaryota > Viridiplantae > Streptophyta > Pinopsida > Cupressales > Cupressaceae > Cryptomeria > Cryptomeria japonica. The sequence goes on from NC_081410.1 coordinate 156,982,483, forward strand.
TCTCTAGCAATATTACATTCAAAGAAAATGTGCCTACATACATTACAAACATCACAATTACTATGATCTTTTTTGAATGACAACCTGTTAATTATCATTAGCCATTTAAAGCATTTTTTCTTGGGCGTAATAGGACTATTCCATAGTCGTGAAAATACCTTTTGCCACTGTTAGCTTGTTAGCATACAATATAATGGATTCATCATATGTTAGAGTATTATAAACATTAATAGCTTTGATATTAGACATAGGGTTATTGTTGTTCCACATAAAATCAGTACAATTTTCAATACTACTCTTGCATTTCTTGGGCAACTGAAGGTCTGAACATGCATTTTTAATCATGTTATAAGTTCTCTTTTGGGAATTCTGAAAATCAAATCTATCTCTAAGGGAGTCCCAACTAAGAAGCCTATCATTCTCAAAAATGTCTTTAAAGCAGCGAATGCCTTTAACGGCCCAGGCTTTAGCAGAGCACCCTTGTGTAAGCGCAAGAGGTCTAGACAAGTGGAGAAGGTTCCACCAGATGGATGTGGTCATTGTTGCTGGCCCTATTATTGCTGATGAAAGGTCTAATGGTTTCCCAGGCTTTCCAAATAGACTTAAAGACACTCGAGCCTTGCACTGAGACTGCAAAACCTCTAGCCACTAGGTCACAAAAGGGTAGAGATTTTCAGGATTTAGCGTTTTTAGGAACAACTCTCAGGATGTTGTTTCTTACCAGAATTTTCCATGGCTCATTGCCATCAAATGCCTGGAAGATCCATTTTGCAGCAAGTGCAACCCCTTGAACCAAGTCCTCCCAGACTCTTCTCTATGTGGCACCACTCCCACTTTACAGAGTGAATCTTTTTATTTCCTTTCCCATCGGATCATAGGAAATTCCTAATGGCTTTTTGTATTTTCAGGATTTGATAGTTGGAGAACATCCACATCGAGGAGTAATATATGCTGTAGGAAAATAATTTCTTTTGACACCCCTGCACTCTTCCAGCAAGCGAAAGATACCTATTATTCCATCTATTGAGCTTCTTGTCTATTTTGCCTCTAACCCATAACTACATCTCCTTGAGAGATGAGGAGATGGCAAAGGGTATTCCCAAGTATCTGACAATCTTATTAGCCCCCCCCCCATTGGACCCCAAACTGTTGCAACCAATTTGGAGGCTCCTCTTTCCAACCAAGCAGGGTGGATTTAGCTTGAGATATTTTGGCCCCTGAAATCTCTCCTAAGAACTTAATTTTGCACTCCAAGGCTTCCATATTTTGTTTGGAGAGTTCTATAAAAGTGCAGTGTCATTAGCAAATTGTGTATTAATCAACTCAAAGCCATTAGGAAGTTTAACACCTTCTACTTTAGGGGAAATGGTGTCATCTCTTAAGATATAATACAGGGCATCTGAAGCAATAACAAAAAGAGCAGGGGCTAGAGGGCAACCTTGTCTAATGGACCCGCCGAGCTTGATATTGTGAGAGAGAGAACCATTAATCTCTACCTGAGCCGATGCATCTTTAAGGAGAATCTTCACCCATTTGCAGAATTCCACTGGAAATCTAAAGGCTTCTAGCATCATCAAAATAAACTCCCATTCCACCCTATCATATGCCTTCTCAAAGTTTAAAAGGAACATGGCCGCATTCTGACCTAATACATTTGCCCAGTCCATCGCCTCTCAGCTGGTGATTAGATTTTCCAGGATGAATCTTCCTTTAATGAACCTTGTTTGCGTGGGACAAATGAATTTGGGCAGTAAATTCTCTAATCTGAGAGCAAGAGTTTTAGCCAGTATTTTATAGGATACATCGAGGAGCGTAATTGGTCTCCAATTTTTAATAAGTGACTTGTCCCCTTCTTTGGGTAAAAGCTTAATAGTCCCTTTATTGATAAGTTCACCTAGAGAACCAGTCTCAAAAGCCTTTGAACATAGTTCATGGAGATCTTGGCAAATCCACTCCTCATTAGCTTTATAAAATTCCACAGGCAGACCGTCTAGGCCCGGAGTTTTGTCATTGCTCAGGTTCCTAATTACAGTTTTCAGCTCATCCACTGAGATAGAGCCCCTCAACACTTGAGCATCCTTTGCTGCAATCTTATTGGGAATAATAGCTCTACACTTCTCTCTTGCTTCCTAAGAATTAAGGGAATCTTCTGAGGAGAAGAGACCTCTGTAAAACTAGCAAAAAGCCTCCTTTATTGTTTTTGATTCAGCATATTGAAGAAAAATTTAAATCCTTTGTCACCGAATTGCATCCACTGACTTCGAGCCCTGATCATTGCCCCTCTAATCTTAGCTTGTTGGTGCTTCCTCAGAGTATCCCTTGCCTGGGCCACTTTGTCTGATAGTTCTACTCTGCTTGGGCTATCTTGGACCTCTACCTCACATTGGTGCAGTTCATCAGAAAGTGTTTTCTCCTTCCTCCTATAATCTTTAGCTTTCTTCTGCCCTATAGTTTGAAGAAGAGCTCGCTAGCTTTTAACATTTTGGTTCCATCTGCTTACGTGAGAGTTCAAATCCTTATTACCTTTGTTGAACAGTCTAACAATTTTTAATGCTACTAGCACATCCCGATCCTTGAGGAGATGGGCATTGAGGAAGAATTTCTCTCCTTCTTTTCCTTGCTTTGCCGATGAGTCTCTGAGTCTAATATGGGAAATAACCGGATAATGGTCCGAGAGTGAGGCCGGCCATACTGTCATGATATTACCCTTATTATCTGGTTCAAAGGAGAATTTCTCTCTATCAACATAGAACCTATCCAGTCTACAGTAAATTCTATGTTTTCCTCTATGGTAATTGCACCATGTGTACCAAATTCCTTTGGCATCCTTCTTGTTACTTAGTAGGGGGTCAAAAAGTTTTCTACAACTCTTCATTCTTTCCCAATGTAGTTTCTCCGATCCTTTCCATTCCATAGGAGCACCACCACATTTATTCTCATGACCTTCAATCATATTGAAATCTCCCCCAATTATCCACAGTATATCAGGGAGGGAGGCAATCCAATCCCACAAAGCGGTCATTTCCCTGTAATCATTGGCATCATAGATTGAGCATATGTCGATGATGGTTTTATTAATGTCCAGTGAGGCCCATACTGCTCTGTTACACGGTGAGCACCCTTGGTTCACTATGTGATCTTTCCATTTGGAGTAGATGAGCAACCCAACTCCCCCTCTACCTTTATCATGGTCTGAACAGATCTTAATAGAGTCTTTCCAGATGAACTCTAAATTGACCTCCAAGGTAAATTTAACTACTTTAAGTTCTTGTAACATGACAAAATCTACATCCTTGTGTTGATTAACAAACTTCCTAACTATCTGCTTCTTGTCTGGTGACTCCAGAACTCTAATATTCCATGAGATGCACTTCATCATGACAATATGAGATTTCTTTACTCTTTAGAGGCCTTAAAACTATTAAAACACCTAGGGAGATCTTTCTTTTGTTCATTTTTCCTTCTATTAGTTGAGCCCTTATTCTTTGAACCTAGTGGTCTACCTCTTCTTCTTCTGGGTAAAGCCTCAGGGTTCTCACTATCTGTCATCCATTCCCTTTCTTCCTTGGTGTAATCATCATTCTGAGATTCCTCCTTGAGATCAAAGACCTTCTTGAGGCCATACTGACTGGGGGCCTCACCACTCTCAGAACAAGGTTCGAGTGCCTTCAAGCTATTAGAACAATCTAGGGTTTCATCCTCAAGGGCTAGGGGTTTACTACACCTGTCATCACAACATTCAGGGTCAGCAACAATAACCTCAATCACACAGTTGTCCTCGATTTCTACAAACTTCTTGGGGGGAAGGGAGACGACTGTTTCAGGAGTGAATTCTGTACGAGAGGGGGATTCTTCTGCAATGTCCGTGACACATGTTAAGGCAAGCTCATAGGAGACATCCATGTCTGCTGAGTTCTTATGAGAAGCCTCTAAACTCACGGTCTCACCAGGACTCCCTCCCTTACCCAACTCACTACTAACACCGTCCCTCTCTTCGAGATTTTGCTCAACGGGTCTATCAGGGGCAGAGGTTGCATTCGAGATCGAGAATCTCATTTATGGGGGAATCTCTTACACATCGTCATCCATAGGCGAGGCCAAGTTGTTCCCCACAAAAGATTTATCCTTTCTAATCTTTAAATTATTAGGATTATTTGCTCTAATTTTCTCTAGTGCCAATTGTTGGGCATTTTTTCTTCTCCTTTTCTTAGGGTTTTTTTCAACCACTTGAAAACCATCCTGTTGTTCTTCACCCATCTATTTTAGGGCTTCTGATATAGCAGAATGAGTGGCAGAGACATTATTGGAGATTCCAGTGTTAGCATTTTTACTAGAATCCGTGGTTCTATTATTTTCTCCATTCATAACTCTATTGATTATTTTGCTAATGGAGTCAAGATTGTCCATGAGCGGAACATGATTTCCGTGGATTGGAGAAGGGTTGCTAGGTTCATTGTGGGCCTTCTCCACTCCTTTATGTCGATTAACAATGGGGCAATTCTTCCGAATATGTCCCTCTTTTCTGCAGAGGAAGCACACATTAATCCCTCTGAGGATTCTAATAGGACAAGAAACAAGTTCATTTCCTAGATTAATGTTTACCGAATTGGGAATGTCACAGCTAGGGTTGATCGAAACCAGAACCCTAGCATCCAAGTGAGGTATAAGAGAGGCTGAGTTATCCAACCGAATAGTCTTGCCAATTGATTCAATTATTTGTGGTATAAATCTCCATAACAATGAAGGAACATTTTTAACCAGAATCCATCTAGGGCACGAAAGTGCCAAAATTTCTTCATTGACCGCTTTAGGAGACCACCCTTGGGCACGAAAGGTGCATTTTTCAACCATCCAATATTGTTTTCTACCAACCTCCATTTGAGTTTTATGATCTTTGAAAAAAATTACAAATAAGCCTTTTTGAATTAATCTACAGAATGAGACATGATAACCTAATTTAGTATTCCAGACATTTCTGAACCAATCATCAAGAAATTTTCGGGCCGGACATTTATCGACATCAACAACCACAAAGAAAATAGCAGTATCTCTTAACCTATTCTTTTCCATATTAATTTCAATTCACATTAATTCATTAGGAGAAATGGAGATGGATCCCAATGTATAGTTAGGGTCCTTACCTTCTCCACGGGGGCCACCATTATCAAAAGACACAAACCTAGCACCCTCTGCGACGGTGAAGAGCGACTGATGGACGACTTCCTTGAAGGTTTTTTTCTTCACTTCATTTGCTTTTAATTTGTTGCTTGGCTTGCCGATGCCTCCAAAAGAGCCTTCCATAAACGCACATTAACCACCCCCGCAAAGAGGAGTGCAGACGACTGTTGGGAAGGACAAGAAGCAATAACGCATGCATGCAAAATGAAAAGAATGGAGATACAAACAAGCAAAATGCAGAAAGAAACTTACCTACATGGAGGAGGCCGTCTGCACTCCCCCACGTTAGTGGCTACGACCCCTGCAACCTCGTGCCAACCCTGAAGGCGAGACTTAGGTGCAGGCGATGTTGCAGAGCCCAAATTCAATCGTATTCTTATGGTTTCATTTTATACTCTTTAATATTAATTTTTATTCATCTTATTAAAATAACTATTAATAATTATTAAATTGTACAAGATAAATATTTGAGGTTGGACTTTTTTAATGATTAAATTAAAAACGTTAAATGTATGATTAGAACTTATTAAATTAATTTTGTTAAAATAATAAAAATTATAATTATAATTTTCAAAAAAATATATAGAAAAGAATAATTTAAAAAAATATGAAACTATAACTATAAAGAATACATAGAATAATTAGGTATTTTTTAAGAGAAATTTGTTGTGTAATGTTTGCAATTTAATTTAATTTAATTTAGATAGCGTGAATTACATTCAAGTTTTAATTTAATTGATTTATCACTTATATTTGTAGAAATAAGAAATTATTAAAATCTATATATCTATATAGAAAAATGATTCAAAATAGACATTTTTTTTTAAACCTATGTGGTGGTTTCACTAAGCAAACGTTTTAACCACTGTATTACATGGGTCACTCTTAAACAATTCTTTTTTAAAATATAAATAATTAAAAAAAAAAAACTCATAAGTTTTTTAAACTAATCATAGGGTACATAAATAATTTGTACACTACATTAAATTTATAAATATAAATCTTAATTTCATAAAAATTAAGTTTATTTAAAAATAAAAAATAATAATCACTTTTGATTGGTGGAAAACAATTGATTAATTAGGTTCCATTAAATGCAATAGTATTGTCTACGAGTACCAACAAGTGCCACTTAGTGGTGAGTACCTGCCTTAATAGTATTGTAATAACTAGCAATTGCACCTTGGTGTGCAATGGGTACGCCGAAGAGGCGTGGAAGGTCAATTGGGAAAAAAAATTGGTCTATAAGTTGCACATTTGTGTAGTACATGAGATCAAGTGTTAGACAATTTAACAAATGATGCTATTTGTGCAACAAAGGTCTCAATGGAGAAGCGATACAAAGAAAATAGAGAGAGGTAAAAGGAATATATATATATATATATATATATATATATAGAGAGAGAGAGAGAGAGAGAGAGAGAGAGAGAGAGAGAGAGATTATTGTTCTTCACTATTGACCTTTTTAACAAATGATAAAAGGATTTTTTTTACCTTGATAGATCTATTCATTTTCATTTGTCAAAATGGATGGAGAATATGTTTGACATCAATTAGAGCACAATGGAAAGATATATCACAACACATTCACTTTTCAATATGTGAGAGGATGATTTACATGCAACTTCTTTTTCATAGAATTTCATAAAACTTGAGACAAAATAAAAATGTATTACATTGCAGTCAAACATAGTAATTAGTGGGTCGTCTACATGATTTATTTTTAATTGAACATTATATTTGATTTATATGAGATATATTATTTACTTTTGTAGATTACGTTCTACATAATATATATTATCACATATGTTATATGTTTAGTATCTTCAATATTCATTTTTTAAAGTTATATGAAATTTATTGAAAAATATTTAAATTTTATTTATGTAAACTTATACAATATTAATATAAATATTGTATGTAATATACATTTCATAAGAGTTTCTAAAAGGGAATGACCTAGTTTTATGGGTAATTAAGTGTCAAATGTGTGACATGGAGAGGGTGTAAATATTGGTGCTAGTTTGAATGCATTTGCTAAAAAACATTTGCAAAAACACAAAATGTAAAGTTTAAACTAATGTAGGTACAAATTAGTACATGGAGTGACTCCGTTTCTCATGCTACCATTATATTTTTTGGACTATTATTCATTTATTTTGATATGGACCATGGGCTTCTTTGAATCTCATTCTTCCTAGAGGCAACTATATTTAATTCCATTGATTTGATTTGATTTGATTTCTCTATAATCCATAACTAATGCCTTTCTAACATATGAGATGCAATGAGTACATCAAAGAGATGTGGAAGGTCAATGAGGGAAAATTGTGGTCTATGTTTTGCATATATTTGTGCAATATAGGAGGTCAATTGGCAGGCCATTTAGCAAATGATGTTTGGGCAAAAGGGGTCTCAATGGAGAACTGGTAGCTTCAAATGAACCATGCATCAAATTGCATGGATCCAAACATGATTGAATTAGAACCTTTGAATCATATTGCATCCCTTTTGAAAGGCTTTGTATCGTTGATTTATTATATCAAGTTGTCCATTTCAGATATGAAATCACTTTAGTATAATAAAAATGTTTTTAAAATTGATTAAAGAATAATAAAATATATTAAAATCAACCCAAAATATTTCCAATGGGTTTCCTCACATACTTAGCACCTAGGTATCGCATTTACCATGACCATGGGCAATGTCTCATGAGCAAGAGGGGTAAGGAGATAGAGATAGAGAGAAAGGCATAGGTAGAGATGGAGAAGTGGGAGAGATAAAGATAGAGAGGAGAAGGATAAATAGAGATAAAAGAGATAAATATAGAGAGAGGGAGAAAGAGGGAAAGATAGAGATAGAGATAATAAGTGATGATGATGATGATGTGTGTGTGTGTGTGTGTGTGTGTGTGTGTGTGTGTGTGTGTGTGTGTGTGTGTGTGTCTATATATATATATATATATATATATATATATATATAGAGAGAGAGAGAGAGAGAGAGAGAGAGAGAGAGAGAGAGAGAGAGAGAGAGAGATGATGATGATGTGTGTGTGTGTGTGTATATATATATATATATATATATAGAGAGAGAGAGAGAGAGAGAGAGAGAGAGAGAGAGAGAGAGCGCAAAATATATAGATGGTGAGATAAAGTGATAGAGATATAAGGAGGAATAGAAAGAGGGGGATATGAAGAGAGAGATATAGATATGCAAATAGAGATGGAGAGAGGGGGAGATAAATAGGGGTAGATATAGGGAGAGAAGAGATATATGGGAAGAGAAAGAGGGAGAGAGATAGAGAAAGAAATATAGGTAGGGGGATAGGGTGTGGTAGAGAGAGGGAGAGAGAAAGGGAGAGATATAGGTAGAGGAGGGAGAGATCAAAGATGGGGGAGAGGAATATAGGTAGAGGAGAGAGAGGGTAGAGGGCAAGAGTGGAAGAGATATAGATAGAGGGTGATATAGAGAAGGATAGGGAAAGAGGTAGAGAGGACTGAGAGAAAAAGATAGATGGATAGAAAGAGATAGATAGAGTGAGAGGGTCATAGAGAGAGATATATAGTAGGAGAGATGGAGTGAATAAGAGAGAGAAGAGGGAGGTAGAGACAAGGAGATAAACAGGGAAATATGTGAATTAAAATAAAATATAAAAATATAAAAATATAATTAAACATTAAATGGATTCTAATAATTTTTATTATTAATTGTAATTTCATAAAAAATAGATATAAATAATTAAAATAAATTTTAAAATTAAATCTAAATTAAAATAAAATAAACTGAATGTAAAGTCAAAACATTTCAAAATCTAAATTTTAATAAAAAAATAATTTAAACAAATTAATAACAAATAATAAACTTATTAACTTAATAAAAAATTAAATGAAAAAGTAAAATTAATTCTTCAATTTATTAGAATTGAAATATTTATTAAATATACACTTAAAAATATAATTAATATATTACAATAAATATTAAGGTTAATTGAAAGAAAAAATTAATATTAACAAATTAATTTTTTTTTATAAAATTAAAAGTAAATATAGTTAAACTATTGAAATTCAAGACCTCATTTCATATAGAATATTTTAAATAAATAAACTATAATAAAATTGTTAAAACTAAAATTTAATTTTTTATATTTAAAATTACAAGTAAAACTTAAATAAAAAAAGGTAAAAATAAAATGAAATCTATTAAAAGATAAAAATTCAATTATAAGTGTTTTAAAATAATCTCTATTTTAATATATATATATATATATATATATATATATATATATATATATAATTTATAGGCCTTAAACGTATATTATGGTAAAAAACTTTAAATGTTTTCATTTAACTTAAAATTTATTTTTACTATTCTACACACTTTTTACAATACATTATATTTATAAAAAGTTACAATTAACATATACCTATTCTATAATTAATATATCTACTCAAGGAATTTCTCAAACACAATATATAATTATTATCTTTCCACAGATTCATAATAAACGATCCAACCATCCTTGTATTCTATTAAAATAGTATAAAATTTATACAAATGAAAATTCTACAAAAGATATGAATTTATCCTTCGCCATAAAATTCTGCATTAATTTTAAAATATAATAGAAATCTATCCTCTCCCCTTGAAAATTTAGCAACTATATTTGGGAAGTAATTCACCAACTAAGGGGAGACGCAACACATAATATTTTACTCTTAGCAGCCACGTGGCAGTGAAGAAATGAGATATATTGTGGAAATTGGAGTTTGAAGTATTCTATTGGTTGATATTTGAAATTGCAAAGGATTCTAGTTGGAGAAACATTCTTCGAAGTACATAGTCTGTCGAAAAGGTAAAGTATTTAAACTAGCAATTGCACCTTGGTGTGCAATGGGTACATCGAAGATGAGTGGAAAGTCAATTAGGAAACATTTTGGTCTATTTTTGCATATATCTATGTAGGAAAGGAGATTCCATTAGTAATATGCACCTATTATGTTTGCAATAGAGAGAAAGGGAGAGAGAGGGAGAGAGGGAGAGAGAGAGAGAGGGGGGGATAGAAAGAGGGATAAATACAGGGGCAAAGTGAGGGATATAGAGAGGAGTAAGGAGATAGAGATAGAGAGGGAGAGAGAGAGAGGGGGGGATATAGAGAGAGGGAGATATAGAAATAGATGTAAAGAGAAAGAGAGATAGAGATATATGAGAAGGGAAAGAGAGAGATGGATATATATGTGAAGAGACATGGAGAGAGGATAGAGATAGAGAGGATATATATATATATATATATAGAGAGAGAGAGAGAGAGAGAGAGAGAGAGAGAGAGAGAGAGAGAGAGAGAGAGAGAGAGAGAGAGAGAGAGAGAGAGAGAGAGAGAGAGAGAGAGAGAGGGGTTATAAATAGATATAGAGAGGGAGAAGGAGGGCGTATGTGTTTTAATGGTCTCAATTTCTATGTAATTTTAGATTTATTTTAAGATAATTTCCTTAATATAATATTCTAGTAGCATTTGGTATGTATTTTTGGTTAAGTTTGGCTTCTTAATCTTTGCCCTTTTACATTTATCATTGCTCATACATATTCTTACTCTTGTTCTATCTATATTTGTTTTCATATATTGCCATCATTTATTAGTTAATGTGAAATGAATCACTATAGTACTAAATCAGAGAGAAAGTAAGTCCTTTCCTTCCTAGTAAAATGTCCTTCATCTAATGACTATGTAAACAATTCTTATGGAAAGTAGAGAACATCTTGTTCTTTCTTCCCTTGTCTTCCTTAGCGTGTGTAATCTATGGCTAAAATAGATTTGAAAAGATGTTTGCAATAGTTAATGAGAATTAATAGGCTTTCTTATTTATTGAAAATTTGTGGTAAGTTTTGATACCAATTATGGGTTACATTTGACTGTAAGTTGTGCTTACAAATCTTAGGAATATAGGACGAGTTGTAGTATATCAATTATGGAGTGTATTTTATCATATGATGTACACTTATAAATTGTAAGAAAATGGAGCATATTTTATGATACCAATTTAATTATATTTGATATTTAAAAACTTTAGAATGTGACAAAAGTTGTATGGTATTGATAATGGGTTATATTTGACCATGTTCGATGTTAACAACTCTCAAATATATCAAGTGAATTGCAATATGCCTATTATGCATTACATTTTACTACAATCCACAATTACAAATTTTAAGCATGTGAAGTGAATTGTCATGTGCCAATTATGGGTTACATTTGATTGTGATCTATGTTTTCAATTCTAAAGAATGTGAGGTAAATTGTAGGTTATATTTGATCATGTTCCATGTTAACAAACCTTTCATACATCAAGTGAGTTCCATTGCACCTATTATGCAATACATTTGCATATGATCGACAATATCAAATTTTACACATGTGAAGTGAATTGTCATGTGGCAATGACATGTCACATTGAAATGTAATCCGTGTTTAGAAATATTAAGAATGTTGATTTAGCTCTAGACTATCAACATGAGATTCATTTTTTTTAACATTATACATGTTTTAAGGTGATGTAAGAGAAATACTAAATATATAGATATTTAATATTTATACCTATTTATTAATTATCCATAGATATATTTTATTATTAAAGTTTATATTACAATTATCTATTATAATATATATTTATAATATTTTTATATATTATAAATATAATTATATATTTATATTTTATATTCAACTATTTATTTATTTTATATACTGAAATTTCTATTGTAATTATTTTTATTATTTATTTAATATTTAAATTATTTTTAAAAATATTATATTTAATAACAACTAACTACATTACACCAAATTATTAATCATACACAATGCTAATTTAAAAAAATTACTTTAACCTGCCTAAAAAACCATGCTAATATAAGCAATGTGCACTAAATTTTGGGAGTGGGGAGATTGAAAATGGAAACATCTCATCCATATAAGTTATAAATAATTCTATCATGTTTGATAGAATTTTTAAAAACTTTTTAAAGATATGTTTAATCAAGTTCATCTACATGTGGTTCAACAATGATACAATAGATCATTTTTTGTCTCTATTTGGTAATTTTCTTGCACATATTAGTGGTTTGTCTCTCTCAATTCTACAACCTTTAGTACTTTGTCCTTTCGTGGCAATATTATCCATTGATGCTCCTTACACACCATCCCATGAATAATCAACATTATTTCATTCAACTAAATTTAATGTTGGTAGAAATTGATAAGGGAGCCATGTAGACTTAGCGATTGTTAAAGCTAAAATTTAACTTTTATATTAAAGATTATAGATGAAACCAAACTTTAAAAAATAAAAAATAAAAATAAAATGAAACATATTTAAAAAAGGAAATGTTAATTCATGTATTATTGATTTAATTAAGTCAACTTAGATATGACTAATATTAATTTCATTATTTTAAAAATAATTATATTTATTAAAAACTTATTTTATATTTATATAAGTGTTTGTATATAATACATATTAAAATTAATTATTTATAAATTATAAGTTATATTTTAATTATTTGGCGTATAAATTAAAATTAAATGAAAAAGTTAATTCAACTTATATATGAATACAATAATTATTAATAATATCATTATTTAAAAACAATTAAATTTATTAAATACTGATTATATTTTTCATTGGAGATAGTAAAAAAGGGTGGCCATTTCCCTCACTTTTGCCTGATTTTGGTTCCAATAATTCTGGTTCTCCAAGATTAAAATCCTTGTGTCTTTAATTTGATTGTGCAAGAGTCTATAATTATTAGTTCCTTCATTAGAGCTAATATATTTTGTATGGTTTTATGCACAGGCTTGCTAGGCAAGAACTAAGCAGGATAAAAAGTATGATAAGTGTATGTAATGAGGATAATTAATGAATTATGCACTAACAAATGGAAAGAGATGGGCGCCACTTGCTATATGGAATAGTAATAAGACCAATTATACAACTTTGAAAGAGCTAAATGCTATGTTCCATAGTGGTCCACGGATGGGGACAAGGATGAGAACAATGGGGGATGCATTTCAGGTATCATAATCTAGAGGGCCTTCTTTTTGGGATGATAGTTGGGTGGCTGCAAGAAGTTGAGTCCCACTTTTGGGCAAAAAGTGGAAGTGTTTTTTTTGTTTTTCAAATTTTCTGTCGATTGATGTCAAAATTTGAGGCACTTAGAGATTGAATCTCAAAAGACTTCACTAATAGAAAATGTAGTGTACAGAGTCTACTTTTCAAATATTTAATTTATTTCAATACCCACATGGTAGAAATTGCTTTTTAGTAGGCATGTTTAAAACCACTCTTCAAAATGCCTGTTTCAGGACCATACCACACGTGTACAACCACCATTTTTTGACGCAAATAAATGAATTTTTGCAAATCCTTATGGGAAAAGATACCTAAGACACCAAATATTGATGAGAATATTTTTTATTATTTTTTTATTGAATATATATATTTTTTTTTAATTTTTAATTGACTATAAAGTACATTTTCAAAACGTTAGGTGTACGACCACAATAATTTGATGAAAATTTCGTATTTTTTATTTTTATTTTTATCTTCAAAAGAATTGTATGGAGATTGATGTCATATAATTTATTTTTCTAAAAAATTAAAAACCAAAAAGTTATTAAAGTTTTATTGAACCTCAATATTTTAGGTTTACGTACCACTTTTGATTAATAAATAATGAAAAAATAATAAAAATAATATTATCACTATGAAATTTATATTTTTGAAATTAGGACAAATCTTTAATGGATTTTCGTTTCATCAAAAAATTTCGATTAGGAAGGCCCTCAAAAAATTTGGGCAAGGCAAAAATATGATATTCTTTTGCCTTGGCCATTTTTTGGAGGTTCAAGCATAGGCTTGGTCCAACCAAGCCTAACGCGAAGCAAAAACCGAGGCATAGGGCTGTTTCTCACTCCACCTTTTATGAAACGGGCGCACGTTATTTGAAATTCAAAAAAGGGGCACCCGTTTTGAAATTTATAGCATTTTAAGAGACGTGTGCCCATTTTTAGAAACGTGCACCCATTTTTAAAAATATGTGCCCGTTTTTAGAAACGTGCACCCGTTTTTAGAAATGTGCACCCGTTTTTAAAAACGTGTACCCATTTCTAAAAATCGTGCACCAGTTTTGTGTGGGGGTTCGATCCTAAACGTACACTCGTTTTTCAAAATGTGCACCCGTTTTATTTCTATGGGTCGGGGCCCTGAAGCTAAATGGGTGCCCATTTCTTAAAAAACGTGCACCTGTTTCTAGCGGCAATTTTTTTTGCTTGCGGACTTCCACATAATTGGGACCCAACTTCTTGCACCCACCTAGTTTATATATATTATACAAGGAGAAATTTTTAAAGATTAACTTAAAAATTAAAAATAAAAGAAACCTTAAAAAGTAAAAAATCAATTCATAATTTATTTATTTAATTAATTCAATTAATATAAATATAATTATTAATATAATTATTTCAAAAAATAATTATTATTAAAATTACTATATGATTATTTATATGATATACATTATAATATAATAATTATTACAATAAACAAAAATCAAAATTTTAAAAGTTAAACATGTAATTTTTTATTTATATATTATATTCATTACATATTATACTATAAAAATTATTAAAAACTTTAGAAATTCTATAATAAAATGAATGACTAATCAAAAAGGACAAGAAAGAATTAGATTAATTTAAAATAGATATTCAAAAACTTCTATCGTTGGGAAAAGTTAACTTTAAAAAGTTTAAAATAAAGACACTTGCCTTGTTCCTTTATCACATATCCCTCTTGATAAGATATCCTTGCATTTGTTGTATGGGAAGCAGTTGTTTGGAAATTGAAAACAATGAGGCAGGGGTCCCATGGAGGGGGCTTAAGCTCTATTTTTAAGGAAGAGGCGGTCCCATGAAACAAATATTTTTTGGCTACGGGATTAATTAGAATCTTTTCCTAAAAAATAGAGCCCCTACCTTTTAGGCTTGAAAATCTAAGCTGGTGAAAATGGGGTGGGGCTAGAAATCGCCCCACCAGCTTAGGAATGTATTATGCCATTTGTCAATTAAATACATTTTATGTAAAAAACTAAATTTGTTTACTACCAATTTACTTAAATGTACTTTATTGTTATTTTTTGTTTTTGTGAATCAACAGTCGTATACTGTTAAGATAGGAGGGTAAAAGCACAAAACTGTGTCATGTTTCAGGTTATTAACACAAGTGAATTTAAGTAATTATAACTAAAAATTAATTTTAGTCAAACATGTAGTCTATATAGATTCATTATAGCTAAGTTATATATGGGCCACAACATTTCCTATTGGAAGTGTCTACTAAATGTATATATTATACTACTTTTGGTCTAATTACCAAAAAAATTAAAACTTGATGTTTCAACAACTCCTACTCTTATAAATAATTTTTTTTTTGAAATGTAAAAATACCCTTTTATAGATCTGTAAGTGAATTTTTCAAAATATATCTTTTAATATTTTAATTAGTATTTATATTTATATTTTATTTTTATTGAAAGTAGATCATCAACACTAAAATATAAGGTTGATTATCTTGTCAAGGAAAAATATTTAAATTTAATAAAAAAATTTGAAAAAAATATGACGCAGTAGAGAAAAGAATCTAATTTGGATAAATAATTAAGAAAAAAAGGTGATGGGAATTGGAAAGAGTTATATTTGAGCACACACAACTTTTCAAATTTATTGAAAAATATATATTTATAAAAAATATTAAAAAATATATTCATGCACTAAAGTTTCAACTTATCAACATACAAAAAAAAATTCAAGAAAAAAAGGTAAAATTTACTAAATAAAGTGTGGTGGCTTGTGCAACTTCAATTTCAACAACTAAATTATAATGTTTACTTTATAGAAAATTACATTCAAATAATTTTATAAATTTTTGTTAAAATTACAAACATAAAATAGACATAAGAATATAAATTTTATTAGTTTACATCATTTCAAAATTTAAAACATATATTTCACTTTCTATTGATTTAATTTAAAAATTTGAATCAACATTGACCATTTCTTTTACAAAAGTGTGACACAACTTTGTACTTTTATCCAGGATGGAGTTTATTAGTTTTTGTTATAAAACAATTTTTTTAGTTTTATCGTTTTAAGTTTTATGTTTTTCCTATTCTTAGGAAAATAATTGTCTATAAGGCAATTACTGTTATTGTATTTCAGATTCAAGTTTTTAATATCAATATTATTAGTTCTATGAAATAACATCTTGTTTTCAGTTCTGTTTTTCTTTCTGAGTTAAATTCGTAATCTTTCATTTGGTATCAGAGCATGTTGCAATTTTTTTTGATTGTGCAAGTAGTCTCCAGATGGCTAATGGAAAGGATTTAGCATTTCAACTTCCATTATTTATTGGAGAAAACTATGATTATTGGAGTATCAAGATGAAGACCCTACTTTTATCCCAAGATCTCAAGGAATTTGTGGAAGGTGGATACACAAAACTTGTTGATCAGAATACATTCAATACATGGACACCACAACAAAAAAGTCAGTTGAAATAAGATAGAAAGAAGGATAACAAAGCTTTTTTCACCATTCAATCTGCCTTGGATGTTTCAATTTTTCCTCGAATTGCTAGTCTGACAAAATCAAAGGATGCATGGGAGGCTCTACAAACTGCATACCAAGGTACAAACAAAATCAAATTGGTAAGACTTCAAACTTTCCGAAGAGAATTTGGATGAAAGAATCTGAGTCCATTCATGAATTTATTACTAGGACTCAAGGTATTGTGAATCTGCTTAGGACTAAGAAGAAACTATATCATATCAGAAAATTGTAAATTTTTTTTGAGGTCTCTTCCTCCTAAATTTGATCCAATAGTAATTGCTATTGAAAAAAGTAAAGATCTAACTACTTTCAAAGTTGCAGAATTAATTGGTTCTTTGCAGTCTCATGAAGAGTGCATGTAGCGTTCCATGGAAAGTTTTGTGCAAGCTTTCAAGTCTTCTATGAATATTGAGGAAAAATACAAATCTCCTCCCTCTCATACTACTAAATTTCAAAGTGAATCTTCTTGTAATAACTGAGGAAGAGGTAGAGGAAGAGGAAGAGGAAGAGGAAGAGGAAGAGGAAATAATAGAGGAAGAGGATGAAGTTCTATTGATAGAAGGAGTATACAGTGCAGATATTGTGAAAGATATGGACATTATGAATCTGAGTGTAGGAAGAAGAAATCCGACTTGAATAAGTCAAGAGCTAGTAATGCAGAAGAGTGTTCTGATGCAAAGAATTCTACATTCTTTGCATGCAATTTGGCAAAAGAACCCCAAGAGGATGTCTGGTTCTTGGACATCGGTTGTTCAAATCACATGATAGGTAAATTTGATTTCTTTGTCAAATTAGATGATTCAATGAGGAGTAAAGTTAACTTTGGAGATGATAAGGAGGTTGATGTAATAGAAAAAGGTACCCTTGCAGTCAAGACTAAGCAAGGAGACACTACAAATATCCATAATACTTTCTTTGTGCCAAAATTACAACATAGTCTTTTGAGTATAGGACAACTTATAGAAAAGAACTATAAAGTTGTATTTGAAGATAGCTGCTGCAAGATTTTTGATAAATCTAATAATCATCATCTTGTAGAAAATACTTATATGATAGATAATAGATTGTTTCCTATCAAATTGGTTTCTAGTAAGTTGCATGCACTAAAATCAACCACAGATGATTCATGGTTATGGCATCAACGATATGGTCATCTGAATTTTCAAGGGCTAACTTTGTTGATTAAGAAGAATATGGTATGAGGTCTTCCTCCAATCAAGGCAAAAGAAGAAGTTTGTTTAGGGTGTGCACTTGGAAAGCATCACCGAGACAGTTTTTCGATGGGAAAATCTTGGAGACCCAAATCTCCTCTAGAGCTTGTGCATGCTGACAACTGTGGTGATATGCAAGAGCCATCATTGGGTAAGAACCTTTATTTTTTGACATTCATTGATGATTACTCTTGCCACAGGGGTTTATTTTTTGAAGCAAAAATATGAAGCCTTTGCATGCTTCAAGAATTTTAAAGCACTGGCTGAAAAACAAAGTGGGTATCCTATCAAGATACTCAGAATAGATAGAGGGGAAGAGTTTACTTCTAATTAGTTTGCTGATTTTTGTGCTAAGAATGGCATCCAGAGACAACTTACTGTCGCATATACACCTCAACAAAATGGTATTGCTGAAAGAAAGAACCGTATAATTATGGAAATGGAACGAAGCATGCTATAGACAAAAAATCTTCCACATAGTTTTTGGGGAGACGTAGTTGCCACTGCAATATATATTCTCAACCATAGTCCCATGAAAGCAGTTCAAAATCTGACTCCAAAGGAAGCCTGGAGTGGTCACAAGCCTTCAGTGGCTCATCTTCGCATCTTTGGATGCTTGGCATATGTGCATATTCCAGTTCAAAAGCGGAAGAAGTTAGATGTTAAATCCCAACTTAGTATGTTTGTGGGCTACTCTAATGCAACTAAAGGCTACTGATTCTATAATCCTGAGACAAAGCAATGGATAGTTAGCCGAGATGTCATTTTTGATGAAGGGGGAGTATGGCAGTGGAAAGATGATGTGTAGAAAAATCCATCAATAATCCCGACCAAGGAAGATGGTAGTCCCAAGGTTGATGCAACTCGGTATAGAAGTTTGGTTAGTAGCCTCATGTACCTCACAACCACGAGACTTGATATTATGTATGTTGTGAGCCTCGTCTCTCGGTTCATGCAAGATCCACATGAGTCACATTGGCAAAATGCTAAAAGAATTTTGAGGTGTGTTAGTGGTACACAAAATTTTGGCATTCAATATTCTCCCACTAACAAGTTTGAACTATTTGGTTATACAGATTCAGATTGGGCTGGTTTAGTGGATGATAGGAAATCAACATCTGGTTATGTGTTCTCATTTGGCTCTAGAGTTGTATCCTGGAGTAGTAAGAAACATACAACAATGGCTCTTTCTTCAGCAGAAGCAAAATACATGGCAACATCATCAGCAAGTTCTAAAGCAGTATGGATAAGAAGGATATTGACAGATCTATATTTGGTTCTGGAGCATCCAACCACCATTTATTGCGATAACAATAGCATTATTGCCATGACAAAGAATCCTGTGTTTCATGCCAGAACGAAGCACATAGAGATCCATCATCATTACATTTGTGACTTGGTTCAAGATGGACAAGTGGAGTTGCAATTTTGTCCTTCATCTGAACAAGTTGCTGATATCTTCACCAAAGCTCTTCCAGTAGCAAATTTTGTTACTTTTAGAAATCAGTTGGGACTTACCTCCATTCATCATTCAAGGGGAGATTGAAGATAATGATGAAAGCTCAAAATAAAACTATGTTGTGCTGGAAATAAAACAACTTTATTGTTGTTTTTTGTTTTTGTGAATCAACAGTCGTATACTGCTAAGATAGGAAGGAATTTTTTAGTTTTTGTTATAAAACAATTTTTTTAGTTTTATTGTTTTAAGTTTTATGTTTTTCCTATTCTTAGGAAAATGATTGTCTATAAGGCAATTACTGTTATTGTATTTTAGATTCAAGTTTATAATATCAGTTTTATTAGTTCTATGAAATAACATCTTCTTTTCAGTTCAGTTTTTCTTTGTGAGTTAAATTCGTAATCTTTCAAAGTAATGCTTTCGGTGTAAAAATATTTGTTGTAATACTTAATTATTATAATTTTATTTTGATCGGTAATATATATATTTTATTAATATTCAAAAATATAAAGTCTACAAAAGATCCAAAAAGCCTGAATTAATACAGGCAAGCATCCCCAGACCCACAACATCTGCAACCCTACAATCCTAAAAGTAGAGTATACATATCAAAATATAGAAAATGCAGTCACCAAAACCTTCGCACCTCCAAAAATAGGGCACTCTACAAAATCCTCCACTCAGGCCATCACCAATGAACTATTAAGCTTCACTACTCACTGCCTTTGCATTTCTCCTTCTATCCAAACATAGACCTTGACCCCTCCATAAATTCTACATCCACCTTTTTGCCATGGTCTTGTTTTTTCTTTGCTTCTTGTGCAATTTCCCTTTCAACTTATGCAGAACGAACATAAACCAACAAATCTTCCCATGCCTCCCGAGCCTCATTTGTCCTCTTCACACGATCTGCACCATCTCTCCACAACAAGAATGACCAATATTCCACATTAACTCGGTCTGGAATTACATCCTCTCCAAAGGGTCACCTCAATCCTTGTCTAGAAACCACCTTCCCCATCAACAAAACTAATCCACAAAATGAATGGGCAGGTACGCAGGCCTTCATCACCCATTCAACCTCAACCTTAGTACCAAACGCCAATCCCCAAGCCACCATAATAGACACAATGTCCATATTAGTTATGTATCTATTCAGAAACTAGATACTCCCAACCTAACAAGCGCTTAATGATATCAAGGAAATCCTCCTCATCACAAAGAGAAATGCCACCCAATCACTTGTTAGAAATGCCACCTAGGAAAACCAACTGTTGCTTTGTGGAATGTAGAGTAAAATTTGCCTCCATGGCCACTCAAAAAAGAAGAACCAATTAACTTCACACAACTTTCACAGAGAGCAAAGGAAACTTTGCAATGCAAGCCAAATTTAGAAATTTTTAAATAAATGCATTAGGCCTCCTCCCATGTCAAAAAATGTGCCACCACAATTACAACCAATCCCAAAAACCATTGTCATTATGAAAAATTAAGGTGATGACACATATTTAGCGATAAAAGAATAAGATCTTCACAGAGTACAGGCCCAAAGGATGAGAAAAAGATTGCGATATCGCAAGCTCAAAAAAAATATGACTTGTGCCAACTATGCCTGCCAAGTCACCTCCCCACTCGAGATGTCCCACCACCAGATCACATGGGGGTCCAAGTCACATGCCACATTAGACAAGGTGTTTGCCACCCCATTTCCCTCCCGCTTAATATGTGAAATATGAAAGTCTTGAAAAGAATTTAACTTTGAACAAATAATTGAAACAAACTTATTAATATGCCAACATTGGGAGGATCCACTTGAGATTGCATCTGTGATTATTTTAGAATCACCTTCAAGATGAACTTTCAAAATTTTAAGATTACAAGCCAACTCAATAGCCAAAAGTGTTGCTTGAGCCTCAGCCTCATTGTTTGTTCCATCCTGCAACCTTTGAGCACCTTTAAAAAAAAAATTCCTTCATCATCCCAGGCACACACAACTAGCACCTGAAATACGCAGGTTTCCTCTCGAAGCACCATCGAAATTGATCTTCACCAATCCTTTAAATTCCGATCTCTCCCAGATAGAGCCCAAAACTCCACTACCAATATGATCTACCCTAGAAAGCCCATTAACGAGCCTAATTATTAATAAAATATATCACTTCAATAAAATAGTATTAATAATTATAATATGAAAAATATAGTGAAAATATGCTTTAAAAAAAGTTTATTTAGTTAAAATTTTATAGAATTATATTATAATAATACAATTGTTTTGAGTTCTCCCCTAATAATCTAACTCTTTATATCTCCTTGTAGATATGTTTTTGACTTTTCATAGGTTCAGCTCTGCTTCCTTTGTCATAGTTCTATAATGTAATTTCTCCTCTCTTCTCAAGGTCGAGCTTAAGTCTATTGCTATGCCTAGCTAGGTCTAACTAGTTTAGTTCTTACATTTTAATAGTCTTACAAGTTACTTTTCACAATTAATATCAATATATATACTATCCACGTTTTGCCAAAATAATAATAATAATAAACTTAATCTTAAAATTAATTATTAGTTAAAGATTTTATTATTTTATTATTTTAATTATATTTTTATGTGATATTAAGTATAATTAATCTTAATAAAATAACTATTAATACTTATAAAATTTTATAATGGGGATGACCTCGAAGCATGACCATAAGTCACGTGCCCTGTTGATAGATCAATCATGAGTTAAAAACTCATGCCTTCCATCCTATAGGAGGAAGCACACTCATGGCAAGGCATAAGCAGGCAACAAGGACCACTAGGTGGATGGTGTCCACATTGGTTGCTAAGGTGGATAGGAAATTTGTGGATGCCGAAATAATAAGTGATGCATACGAAAGACAAAGAGATTAGGAATGAGCTCAAAGTATACACCAAAAGGAGATACCATTTTGTGGATAGAATGGGGGATCCTGATGCTGAAATCACAACATTGTTGAGGGAACTAGCCAGAATTCAAGATGAGATCAGTAAAGCTATGATCTAAGGGGAACAACGACAAAAACTCATGGAAGAGACATTGCAAAAATTGGCAGAGGGTAGAACAAATGGATAACACAATGGATATGGCGATAATTCTATCACGGGAAGGTCTAACACACAATGCTCATATTCTCGACTGTTGATGCTGACATTTCCCCAAAGAATAGAATCCCCTCACAGGGAACAAGATCCCACTTTTCAAGAGATGTAGAGGTAGCTGAGACAAGATTGGAGAGATGTGGATCTTGAGGGGGATATATCCTTCAAGGATTACATAGACATAAGAATGAAATATTCAGATGGAAGGAGTCATGTCTACTACAATGATGACATCAAATGAAAAATTGACAAGATGCATTTATCATTCTGTGATGGGACCATATCAACATCTACACGAGAATGGGTACAGAAAGCGGATACCTACTTCCATCTCAACCCGATGCCTGAGGATGAGGCGATCAAGTTTGCAGCACTTCACCTAGAGGGAGTCACTCACGAATGGTGGCATCATGGGATGATCACCCTCGGTCACAATCAAGTACCTTCATATGCTGATTTCACGGAGAGAGTTATAGACTGCTTTGATGGAAAAGATCCAAAGCTAAACTTCGAGGAATTGGCTCAACTGAAGCAATCTAGATCAATGGACAATTACATCATAGAGTTTCAGAAATTGTCAGTATTGGTGACAAACATCTCGAAAAGGAGACTAGTTGTGTTGTTCATGGATGGGTTGATGGAACCCTTGAAGGGTTGGGTCAAGGGCTTCAACCCCAACACGCTCATTGAAGCGATTAAGAAGGCTCGTGACATGGCCACCTCATCTTCTTCCACCAAGAGTTACTTGCATGAAAAACCACCCCTCGCCCCAAAGGAGAAAGACCACAAACCCCATCCGAAGAAGCCATTATTGGATGAGGCTACAAGGCAGGAACTTAGGAGGAAGAAACTATGTTTTACCTGTAGGGAACCATGGTAACCTAGGCACCAATTATTTGGAAAGGGAAATATCCACTATATTGAAGTGGTGTCTGATGGTGAACACGAGATTGAGGAAGATGGTCAACAAGGTACTGAGGAGGCTAAAGAAAAGATAAACCATGTAGAGAGAATTTCCACACTAGTACAAAGGGGAGGTGCTATCATGGCACTGGCAGACACTCCAAGGTGCAGTATATTCCGAGTATGTGGCACACTCCAAGGACATCAGGTTGTAGTTGTATATGGTGAAAATGGATAACAATAATAACAATATTGAAAGGCTAAATGAATCCAACCACAAAAACCCTAGCCTAACAACAACAAAGATCCACCATAACATATGAAGATTACCTAAGACAATGCAAATCAAACGAAATCACAAAGATTATACCATCACATGTCCAATAGGGTTTTGATCTCCATTCTTCCTATCTCCATTGATCTTGCTTGATATATTTGCTCTCAGATTTTATATGCACAAGAGCTCAACAAAGAACAGAATGTGGTTGCAAGTAGGATCGTAGTGTAGTCCAGTGAATGATTAGGGTTTGATAATGAAGGAAGCATCTCCTTATATAGAAGACACTATATGAAATGGAGGGATAAGATTGAGAGGTGTAAAAGGAGGTCGGCTATGATTAGAGGGTAGGTAAAAGAAATAATAAAATAATGAAAGGGGTACGTAGTGTATGAATTAAGAGATGAATGACATGTGTCATAGGTAGAAAAGGTTAATGGATTAATTAAATAAATAAAGATTTATTTAATTAATAAAAGAAGTGAGATAATTAAATAAATAAAATATTTATTTAATTTAGGAAAAGGATAATTTAAATAAATAAATGTATTTATTTAAATGAGAAATAAGGCTAGAAGAGGATAAATGAATTAATTAAATAAATAAAGATTTATTTAATTAATAGAAGAATTAGGCTAAAGTAATTAAATAAATAAAATATTTATTTAATTAGACATGACAATTTTAGGTGTCTACAGTAGTCATACTCGACAGTGGGGCCACACTCAACTTCATCAACTCATCGCTCGTCACTCGGAGGGGTTTGTGAATGGAGGAACACAAAGGGTTTGAAGGCAAGGTGGTGGGAGGAAATCTCTTGTCATGTATCCATCTGGTTCCACAACTGAGCATTATAATGGGAAATTACATAGTGAGCAATGATTTCTTTGTGGTAGATTTGGATGATACAGATGTCATATTGGGCCTTTAAAGGATGGAGACCCTCGACCAGTACACACAGAGCTTCAAAAAGATGGAGTTCTCATTCGAAGTGGATGGAAAGAAGGTGGTACTAAGGGGAGTGTCCAATGGCGGTGTGAGGGAAATTTCGGCCAGAGGGATGGAGGCAATCTTCAGAAATGATGACATCATCTAGGTGGCACACTGCTTGGTCTTGAATAGACCATTGTATGGGCAACATGCATACTACTAGGATGATGAGCTTCAGGCAGTGTTGGGAAAACACAGTTTGGTTTTCACAGATATTCCACCTGGTATTCCCCCACACCGAGGTTTTGAGCACACCATCGAGCTGGAGGAAGGAGCCAAGCCTGTTATCACCATGCCCTATCACCACCCTAAGAATTTTAAATATGAGATAGAGAAGATGATCCAGGAACTCCTCAACAAAGGATGGATCAGGCCCAACGCTAGTCCCTTTGCATCCTCTGTAGTTTTGGTAAAGAAGAAGGATGGGTCCCTCAGGATGTGTGTCGACTACCGTGCATTAAACAAAAGGAATATCAAAAATAGATACCCCATCCACAGGATCGATGAGTTGTTGGACAAACTACATTGCACGGTTTACTTTTCCAAAATTGATCTTCACTTCGGCTACCACCAGAGTCCAATGAGGGAACAAGATTTCGAGAAGATAGATTTCCATTGCCACTATAGACACTACGAGTTCTTGTTCATTCCATTTGGGTTAACCAATGCTCTGACCACTTTCCAGTCCCGTATGAACCACATTTTCAACAAACAACTGTACAAGTTTTTGCTAGTGTTCTTCAACGAAATACTCATTTACAACAAGACGTGAGAGGAACATCTAAGACATTTGGATGAAGCATTAGGAATCATGGAGTCGCATTCATTGTTTTCAAAAAGGTCCAAATGTGAGTTGGGGATGACTGAAATCTTGTACTTGGGTCACGTCATTAGTGCTCGAGGAGTTCAGGTACACCAGGAAAATATACAGGCAATCCTTTACTGGCCCCCACCCAAGACACTTTCAAAGTTGCATGGATTCTTTGGACTATGCAGTTATTACAGAAGATTTGTGAAAGGATTTTCACAGCCTGGAGCACCACTGACAGACATGATAAGGAGATGCTCATCATTATGCATGCGCTGGCCAAGTTTTGACAGTACCTAGTCAGAGCAAAATTTGTTGTGCGGACAAACCACAACAATCTGAGATATTTTTTGGAGCAGAAGGACTTGAATGAGCAACAACAGAAATCAGTGAGAAAATTCAAGCATATGACTTTGACATTGAGTACATGAAGGAGAAGAATAATGTAGTAGTTGATGCCCTATCAAGGAGGCCTACCATATGTTCTCTAGCATAGATCTCAACCGATTGGAAGGCACACTTGTTGGTCGAATACTCCAAGAATTCATTTGCGTGCCAATTGATGGACGACCAAATAGAGGATGATAGGTACAAGATGGTGAATGATGTCATTTACTACAGGGATCGAATCTTCTTGGTACCCAGATCAAAGATGAAGGAGAAGATTTTGAAGGAATTTCATGACTCGCCTCTTGCAGGTTACCTTGGGTACCTCAAGACATATAGGCAAATTCGGGAAAGGTTCACATGGAAGGGCCTCAAGAATGATGTACTAAAGTACATACGGGAATGTGCCACTGGCAAACAAAACAAATATGGCCACACCTTACCGGGGGGGCTACTTCATCCTTTACCAATACCCGATCAGAAATGGGAAAGCATCTTGATGGACTTCATTACGGGACTTCCCAAAGTGCAAGGGAAGGATTACATTTATTTCGTGGTGGATTGTTTGACCAAATATGCATATTTCTTTTCCATTTCCACGAGATGTCAAGCAGCTCAGGTGGCCAAGTTGTTTTTTTGAGAGGTGTTATGCTTGCACGACCTTTTGCAGAACATAGTCAGTGATAGGGACAACCGATTCCTCAACACTTTCTAGATGGAACTATTTTGCTTGGCAGGAACAGAGTTGTCACCGAGTACCGGCTACCACCGACAAACGAATGGTCAGACAAAGATTATGAACAAGTGGATGGAGGGCTATCTCAAGAACTATGTTTCAACTCAACAGAAAGTGTGGGTCTACTGGCTTCATTTAGGAGAGAACTATTACAACACTACCTATCACATGTCCATTGTTATGCCTCCATTCAAGGTACTCTATGGTTATGAGCCTTTTTCATTTGTTGATCTGGCCTTAGGTGACAGTCATGCACCAAGGGCCAAAGTCTGGTTGCAGGAGAGCTTGGATATCCCGAGGTCTTTGAAGGACAATCTAGAAAGGGATTAGAGTCAACATAAGATGTATGGTGACTGACACAAGGTAGAGCAGAGTTTTGAGGTAGGAGATTTGGTCTACCCCTAGCTACAACCGTACAAAAAAATCTTCCCTAAAAAGAAGTGGTGCTGAGAAGTTGAAACCATGCTTCTATGGACCTTACAAAGGGGTTTAGAGGGTGGGTGAAGTTGCATATAAGTTGGAAATTCCCAAGGGAAGTTGGATTCACAATGTTTTTCATATCTCATGTCTTAAAAAGGTTGTCGGTCAACATGTCATGGTTTCTGAGGAACTTCCACCCATCGATGATGAAGGGAAACTTATTTTGGAGCCCATAGAGATCATCAAAATTTGAGAGAAAAAGTTGAGGTCACGTACCATCAAGGAATACCTAGTCCGATGGGAGGACCTGCTGATTGAAGATGCTACATGGGAGAGTGAACAAATCTAGGAGCATCCGAGTCTGCAATTGCTTGAGGGCAAGCAATTCTTGGGCCGAGAGGACTGTAATGTCCCTGATATAATTGAATAATCAATTTAAATAATTTATTGTATGACCCCGTACTTAATAATATCTTTCGGGCCCTTTTTGTTAATTTGTTAGTTATAAATTTTTTGGTGTCGGCCCGTTTGTAACCCTTCGGGAAACTTCCCGGAGCCCATTTATAAGGCGAAGTTTGGCATAGTTGTAGGTATGGTGATTTAATATTTTCTTTGTATTTGTGAATTCTAGTTGGAGTTTGGCATTGTTGCAGTTTTGGAGGTGCAAGATCCTCCCTATTCTATAGTCGCAGTTTCAATGGTTAGCAGCCACCCTAGTTTGTCGTTGGAGATCTCATTTCTGATATTTCACTTTGTACTTCATTGTTAGATCTATCTCTACCGTGTGAAAATATAATTACAAATATCTAGTTCTTGGCCATTCAATGTTGTTGGTGTATGCTCTGTGTTGATAATTCTTTTCTGTATCTGCAATAATCTTATCGATGGAGGAATTATCTACGGTTGTATCCTTCAGTGAAAGTAACATTGTCGTACGAAGTGTTTGGAAGTGTGCAACCTAATTTTCTATACGAGTGGAACTTTATGTTCGGATCCGAAGGGTGTCAAGTGTTGTTGATTGAGGGTCAAAGGTACTTTTCCCTTGAGTGCTTCCCTGGGGTACTTCCCTCGGTAATTGCCCTCGGGTACTTTTCTCTCAAGTACTTTTCCCTTGGTTAAACTTCCCTCGGGTATTTCTGTCGAGTACTTCCCTCGGTAATTGCCCTCAGGTACTTCCCTTGGGTATTTCCCTCTAGTACTTACCGTACGATTGGGTATATTACATTGCAAGAACAAAATGGAAACATGGAGAGGGAAGTGGCTGGATTTTGTAGGCATAATCCTCATGGTAAAAGGTGGTCCTCTCAACCATTCCAATATACTCAATGTCATGTATGCAAATCCCGAAAGTAGTGGAGGAAAATATAATGCAAATCATGAGAAGATTTTTTTCTAGTGGGATAGAGAACAAATAGAAATTCCCACTACTGTCATGGAAAAGATCTACAAACCATAGGAAGTTGGGGGTGCAATGATCAGGTAACTAAACATAATAAACATAGTCAAGGGGGCCAAAATCGTTTAGCACCTATACACCAAAGGAGAGAAAAAATAGGTGCAAACATTCAAAAGGAAGTACCTCAATTCAAATGACCTAGCTTGAATCCTCACCACAAGGAATCCACCAAGAGGTTCAGCAATTTGGAACTACATTCTTGAGTCCAAAGATTTTATCACAAAGCATATAGTTTGGGAGGCATGCCAGTTTTGGATGGATTCTTGGGATGTATATGAATCCCTTAAAAATGAACTAGACTTGGAGGACATAAAATAGGAGACTACACGAGCATGGGAAAACAAAGTTTGCAACTATGGGGAGCAAACTTTAGAAAATGTTACCTTGAGGTGGAAATGGCGATCCTTGGAGTATCTTGAAGCACCAAGAGAACAAAAGAATGCACTGCAGAAAATATTAGCCAAAAAACTTTCATCCCATCCAATGAAGATGATATCATCATATGGTGTGGATTGAAGTCCACAAGGAATTACAAATTCAAAATTGGGTACAAGATGAAAGAAATGACCTTAACAAAGTAGAACTAGCTAACTAAATTACTATGGGGAAAGCATTGTTTGCCCAAGGTAGGGTTCTTTACATGGATGGATAATTGAGAATTTTGGGTACATGGAAATGTAGTTTATGCAAATCAAAGGAGGAGATAGAAAATCACCTACTTTTAACTTGTTTGTATGCAAAGACATGCTAGAAACACTTCATCGGGAAACTAAACATTTAGTGCTCTTTACTGCAAGAATTGGAAGCTTGGTTCCGCATATGGCCAAGGATGGTCTTAAAGGGAACATTTGATTGCCTATGGAAAATACTCCCATCCATTTGGGTCTAGGAATTATGAAAAGAGAGAAACCGCTGAATTTTCTAGGATAAGATTGGATGTCCCATGAAAATATGATTAAGAAGATAGACAGTCAAATAGTGGAATTAGCTATTGCGGTAGTTTGCAAGAGGCCCCTGAAAGGTAATATCTTCACCAAGTGGGATGGTGACATGATGAAGCTCTTTCATGGTCTCATAGTGCCCCTTGTTAATGGGATTAGGAAGGTTAGTCTTTTGTAGGACCCTCAGGCCAATGTGATATGGCATGCTCTTGAATCTGGTTGTATAAAGATCAACTTTGACAGGTCATCTAAGGGGAATCCAAGGGAAAGCAATGTTGGGTGTATTGCATGAGATCATAATGAAAACACTTTGATGGAAGAGTAGAATATTTAAGGGTGACCACGAAGAATATTTTAGAGTTTAGGTTTGCCCTTTTGGGATTGCAAATGTCCAAGGATCTAAAGGTTAGGCAACTTCATCTTAAAGGGGACTACTAATAGTAGTCAATGCAATTCAAGAAATTATTGCTTCCAATTGGAAACTTGATCACTGGCTAAAGCCAAATCATGAATTAATCCATTCATTCGAAGATTTTAAGCTAATTCATATTTTCAAAGAGGGTAACGGGGATGCAGATGACCTAGCCAAAAAGGCCCCAATGGACATCAATTGCCCGTATGGTGTTGGAAGGTGCCATGTGAACTCTGCTTAGTATACCATCTCCATTTCAAAATTGGTGGTGGGATGAGTGGGTATGAAAATCATCTTAACATCTCATTAATTATAAAGCAATGACGATTCTGCACCCTAAGGAGATTTAGTAGCATATGAGGCATATACGATCGACCATGGATTAACTCATAATGAATGAACTCGGTGGCAAAGGATGATTTTCATGGCCAGAGACACCCTTAAGCATTGAATGAATTCTCACCCAGACAAAGTTATTCTTTTTGATGATTTTTTTTAGTTGGGAAATGAAAATGTAATCATGACTAACTAAACGCTTCCATTAAGTGACAAGTTGGTGGAAGCCTTCCATATCCTGCCCTCTATCCTTTCTCATTCTATTGGGCTTTTTAGCGTATACTAGAAATTTGATGAAGGTGCTCACAGATGCCCCTATCAGACTCATTTCTAACAAGAGGCAAATGTCTTTTCTCGATGAAGTCAAGGAGAAATAGCTCAAATCTGTGCCCAACTACTCTCATGAATTAATAATTTATGCAGTGAGGAAGGTTTTGGGTGGGGAATTTATCTTTACTTGCTACCGCTACAAGGTGAACATGGATATCACCACCATGTTCTTGGTGATTTCTCTAATGATAGGTGAATCTAAAGTTGGAGCTAAGCAGTTGTGTAGGAAGATATTCAAGGAGCCATTCCTTGGGGAGCTAGACCTAGTGGTGGAAAATGTGGATGAGGAAATGAGAATCCCCAACCCCCAAGACTACTTTGTGATTTGTCAACAGGGCAAAGATGTGCCCAAACTCCCTATATTCACTTTCTTTGACCCAGAGGCATTTTAAAGTTGTAAGGCCATCATCTCCAAGAATATCACATTTGTGAAGAAGTTGCTTGTGCTAATGCTGAACGAGGGAGATGATTGGATAAAGGACTACAAGTGAGTGGAAGGCATGATTAATGATAGTGAGGATGAGGATGATGAGTTTGGGTCGACCATCAGAGAGGATATGTGATTCAAAGTCGTTGATTTGCTTGGCTTGATCCGTGGTGGTGGGGGTGGTGTGTTTGTGGATGTCTCGTTGCTAAAGGACTGAAGTGGATGCCTATTAGAGTAGCTTCTTGCTCTATTTTTTGTTTGTCTCTCTGTTATTAGATCGTAGATATAAATATGTTGATAGGATGTGTAGGAATTTGTTTAAACTGGGGGTATCGTTTTGTTGTCTAGTGCTCATGGACTGGTGTTTTTTGGCACTGACCCTTTGGGCAAGGCTTTTTGGTTTACTCATAGACAATGTATACTCTCTTTTTTTTATCAACACAATAGCTACCCCATATGTAGCCATTAATTTACCAAAAAATAAAATAAAAATAAATAAAATATTTTTCTTTTCATGCATTTTAGTGTCACAAACATGTCAAATTAAATGCTTTTATTTTTTTATTAATGAACGTGTTTGCATCCGTATGTGAGTATACTATACATCTTTGACATAATTGTAATTTTGAATTATTGTTATTTTATAAGTATAGTAATTATATTTATGTAATATTAAATATAACTCTCACTTCAATAAAATAGTATTAATAATTATAATATAAACATTATAGTGAAAAAACATCTTTAAAAAAAAAATTAATTTAATTTAAAAATATATAATTTTAATTATAATTGTAAAATTAATCTAAGCTCATTGTATCTACTTGTAGATATGTTTTTGGCTTTCATGGGTTGAGCTCTACTTCCTTGGTCACAATTCTACAATTTAATTTCTCCTCTCTTTTTGGGTTTGAGCTTAACTCCTCTGTTAGGTTTGACTAGTTTAGTTCTTAATAGTCTTATAGACTAATTTTCACAATATGTATTTTAATTATATAATTAATATCAATAAATATGTTATATGTATTTTTTCAAAAAGATAATAAAAAAATTAATCTTAAAATTTTTTTTTAATTATTACTTTAAGATTATATTATTTTAATTATATTTTTATATAATATTAATTCTAATTGATCTTAATAAAATAATTATTAATAATTATAAAATTATATAATATAAATATTAGAGTGATAATAGACTTTTTATGACTAAATGAAAAATATTTAAGTTTATGATTAAAAGTTATTAAATTAATTTTATATATTAAAATAATTAAAAATAATTTTAATTATTTTTAAAAAGTAATAAAAAATAGAATGATTTCAAAAAAATATACAAATTATAATTCTAAAGAATACACACAATAATTAGGTATTTATTTTAGAGAGATATTTGAAGTGTAATGCTTGTAATTGAATAGCTTAATTTAAATTTTTATTTAATTTAATTTAGATAATGTGAATCAAGTCCTTTCAAAATAGCTAATTGATTTTATCACCTACATTTTTAGAAATAAAAAATTATTAAAATTTATACATCTATATATAAAAATCACTTTATTTACAATATCATAAATAAAAGAAAACTAATTTTAGGAAAGGATAGGCTCTGCAACCTAGGGTTTGACGTGGATCCTCTGGCTACACTTGGCGTTGGGGTTCTCACTCCTGCATGTGGAGGAGGTGGTAAGGTTTCCTCCATGGTGGTAATTATTTCTCTCTTGTTTTCTTTTCTGACCCTTTCTTTTCGCTTCATTCTATGTCTGGCTCTCTCCGTTCAGTAGAAGAATTTATTGCAGGCGTGTGAAGGACGCGGTCACAATCAATACCTGATGGAAGAGGAATAAAGTGGGTTGAGAATTAACTCGACCCAGCCAATATCCTTAAAAGTGGTGGAAGAAGGACTTATCGACAAGTCCTTTAGAGACGCCATTGTTGGAGACACTATGCAGGTCCCCCGTGAAGCCAAGTTTGACCTAGTAAGTGCTTCATCCTCTGGGTGCGATGGTGGAGATGGAGGACGAGGTAAGGGCCCTTCCTCGCCTCTCTGTACCTTTTCTATTTCACCTAATGATTCTATGTACAAATATCTTGAATTAGAAAATCTTAGGCTTCAAGACATCGCCATCTTCTTTGTTGTTACTGATTTAGATAGATGTCCAACTAGAAAATTTCTAGATGACTGGATGAAAAATGTATAGATTAAAAAGCTAGGGTTTAATTTCTCTTTCTGTAGAATGATTTAGAAAGGTTTATTCGTTATTTTCTTTAAAGATAATAAGTTGCAGGTAGAGGTCCTCTAAAAACAATTCTGGGCTGTTGGTCAAACCACCTTCAGAGCCCTCAAATAGTCCTTTGATGTGATTAATGAAGAGATTTTGGCTCTCTCTTGCCCTCGTTGGCTCCTGATTAAGAATTTGACTCCCATCTTCTGGAATTTCATCCCTCAGATTCTAGAATCCATCAGTAGAGTGATTAGGGTTGATCACTCCTCGAATCTTGTCCCCCATCTGGATGCCAGAGTCTTAGTTTCCATTAACCCTGGCATTGATATTACTAGATTTATTGAAATTAAACTCCAAGATGACACTTTCACATGTATTATGGAAACCCTAGGAGGGTTGAATTCTTGTTTTCTGTGTAAACAAGAAGGACACATCAAAAGGCCATGCCATATCCTTTCGGCCAAGAAAAAAAATGGTGGTAACCCTACTGGAGCCGTTGCTAAGAAAGGTGTCATTGCTCCCCCCAACTCAACCACTGAGATTGAAGGATCCCTGCCTATCCTGGATAAATTGGACTCTCTCAAAAAGGCCATTAATAATGTTGTGGCTAGTTTCCCAAAAGAAAAACTTGTTAACCCCCCTGTTATTGAAAAAGATGTCAACTTTGGATGCTTTATTGCCGACGCCCCCACCACTCGGTTGTATCTACTGCCATCTCCCAAATGGAGGGAGTTGAGGGCTCTGGCTTCCAGGTGGTCTCCAAA
Organism: Cryptomeria japonica; assembly: GCF_030272615.1. NCBI lineage: Eukaryota > Viridiplantae > Streptophyta > Pinopsida > Cupressales > Cupressaceae > Cryptomeria > Cryptomeria japonica. The sequence goes on from NC_081410.1 coordinate 157,016,510, forward strand.
AAGAATAAGAGGACAAAAAGGAAAAATGCCCAACAATTGGCACAAGAAACAATCAGGGCTAGAGGGCAACATAAGCCATGCTCTGTTGAGGCACTCATGGAAGATGGTTCTAGTAGGCCCCCGCCTGAGACTTTATCAATGAATGATTCAGACAAGGACTCCCATGTTAAATCTATTATTAAAATTTTTTAAGGGATTGATTGAGGAAGCTGTGATATTATAAGAAGGGATGCAACCTCCCCTACCCCCTGTGATCCTCATTTTGCTTCTAACTTAATCAATTCCAAGCCTTGGGTCACTTATCTAATTCGACCATAATATAGACTGGCGCTGAGGATCCCAGGGGAGATGGAGATTGTCCCCCTCCCTCTCATGTCATTGCCTCCTTGGGCTCTACCCCTATGAAATCTATCTCCCTGGTTGATGATGACAATGTCTTCTATGAGGCTATCCCGACCGCTCCAATGATTGATAATCCTAAACCTATTTGCCCATCTGAGGGAGATACCCTTGAGGAAGCCTCCTCAGTTGACATTCATAAGTCTGAATTTGAGACTGAGTTGAGATCCAACTTTTTGGTTATTAGTTGTGAAGGGAATAAGGACAATGATAATCCAAATGAGGAGATTTCTGAGTCTGAAGCACTCACTAGGAGGAAAAGAGGCAAGCCACTAGGCTCTAAAAATAAGCTCTTTCCCTTGCACAAAAAATATAACTAGAAGGCTAGCTTCCCCAAGTGTTTTAGCAGCTTTAAAGGTGACAAGAATGATAATTAAATATCTAGTTACCATGAAGTGCCTATCCTGGAATATCTAGGGGTTAGAATCCCTCGATAGAAAATATGTGGTGAGAAGAATGTTTAATCAACATAAGGATTTGGACTTTTCCCTACTACAGGAAGTTAAAGCCATTAGTTTTTCATTGGAAGTCAATCTTAATTTTGTGTGGAGGGATTCCCTCGAATTCTGCACTAAACATGAGAAAGGCAAAGGGGGGGCTGCTATTCTGATTAACCCTAAATGGAGAAATTCTATCCTTTACTCAGGAGTATCCCCCTGCAATAGGGCTATATGGATCACCTTTGATCATGGTGACTCTTCCTTTGGGCTCTGCATTGTATATGCTTTCAATGACTATAGGGATAGATCTAACCTCCGACAATGGCTTGCATCCCTTCCAAATATCCCGTGGATTCTAGGGGGTAATTTCAACATGGTTGAGCATAAGGAAGAGAAGATAGGGGGAGCCAATGTTGATTGGAAAGGTGGAGAGAAGCTACATTGGGAAAGACTGAAAAGAATTAAGAGACTCTTTGAGCCCCTGGAAGATTTAAAAAAAGCCTATAAGGGCATATGGTTTACCTGGTGCAATTATCAAAAAGATGGAAACGAGATCCTCTCTAGACTGGACATATTCTACACCAACAAGGATGACTTCTCCTTTATTCTGGATCAACAAGGGTGCCCAGTGATTGTGAGGCCCTCCTCCCTTTCTGACCATCATCCCATTTTTGCCAATATTGTCTTTAGAAGTTCTAACAAGACTAATATCAAAAGTGGTGGCTAATTCATCCTTAACAATAAACTATTGCAAGATTATGATGTTTTGGCTGCTACTCATGTTGTGAGACTATTCAATAAGTGGGATTCTCAAGTTATCTCTAATATTACTAGGTGGAATACCTCAGTGTCTAGCTGGTAGAATATTCTTTGTACCATTGGCAAGAAAAAGGCCAAGGATGCTAGACAGGTAGAGCTTATCCTATCCTCTAACTTGCATAAGGCAGAGAAAGACATTCAAAATGACCCTAACAACTCACACCTTACCCACTTGGTGGTGGGGGCTAGAGATAAACTCAGGAGAATTCAACATGGTAGAGCCATGGGATTCAAGACTAGAGCTAGGATGTTGCGGTTGTCTCAAGGAGATAAACGGTCAAAATTCTTCTTCAATCTTCTGAAGTAGAAGCAGTTCAAGGTGAAAATAGACAAGCTATGGGTGGATGATAGGGAAGTCTCTGTAGATGAGGAGATCATGGATGAATTCCTTAATTTTTACAAGATGTTGTTCTCCTCAGAGGATTCTCTTGCATCCATGCTTGCTAGAGACAAATGTCTAACTCTTATACCCAAGATTCTATCTCTTGAAGAAGGTAGGACTCTTATTAGACCCTTATTGACTGAGGAGGTCAAAGGAGCCATCAACTCCCTGCACAATGATAAATCCCTCGGGCCAGATGGACTTACCATTGGATTGCAGATGACTTACTTGAGGTCTATAAGGAAGCTGCTAAGACAAGGTCTCTGGCTGCTGACATTAATAGAGGCCTTATCAAACTTATTCCTAAAGAAGGGGACAAGGCTCTTATAAAAAATTGTGTCCTATTATTACTTAATGTATCCTATAAGATCCTTGCAAAGATGCTTGCTATTAGACTTGAGAATATCCTACCCACGTTTATCTGTAGCACTCAAACCATATTTATTAAAGGGAGATACATCTTGGAGAACCTTATTAGTAGCTGGGAGGCTATGGAGTGGGCTAAAATTTTGAATCAAAAGGTGGCCATGTTTCTGTTGGACTTTGAAAAGGCCTATGATAGGATTAAATGGAACTTTATCTCCATAATTCTTAAAGCTTTTGGTTTCCCTGAGGTCTTCTATCATTATGTTCAGTTTCCTCTTAGGGATCCTCATGCCTAGGTGGAAGTTAATGGGTTGATCTCACAACCCTTCAAGCTTAGTAGATCTATTCGGCAAGGGTGCCCTCTAGCCCCTGCCCTTTTGTAATAGCCTCTGATGCTCTGTTTTACCTGCTCAGGGATAATTCTCTCTCCCCTAAGGTTAGAGGAATCTCCCTGCCGGATAAATTTGAGTTGCTTAACATTCAGTTTGCAGATGACACTGCACTTTTCTTTGAACTGTCCAAGGAAAACATGAGTTCACTATCTGCCAAACTCACCATGTTCTGTGACGCTTAAGGGGCAAAGATTTCTCAAAGCAAATCTACTATGCTCAGTTGGGCTGAGCGGCCACCAGATTGGCTTTCCACCTATGGGCTTCAATGGGGAGGACCTAACATAATTGTCAGATACCTGGAGATTCCTTTTGCACTCTCTCCTTTCCTCAAAGATATGTGGGTATGGATTAAGGGTAAGATTGACACCAAGCTTACCAAATGGAACAAACACTACCTCTCACTAGTAGGGAGAGTGCAAGTTTGTCAAAAGATTCTATCATCCTACAATATCTACTATGCCTCTATATGGATGTTTATTAATTATCAAATTAATGAGCTGCAGAAGATCATCAAAAAAAAATTATGTTCGGATGGTAGAAGTCATAGAAAAGCACACTCAGTGAAATGGGAGTGGTGTTGTATGGACAAGTCTATTGGAGGTATAGGACTTAAGGATCTTAAAGTGCAAGGGATTGCACTTGCTGCTAAATGGATCTTCCATGCATTGGAAGGTAATGAGCCTTGGAAAGTGCTCATTCAGAACAATATCAAACTTGGTGTTCCCAAGAAGGCTAAATCCTGGAAATCCCTTCCTATTAGTGACCTATTAGCTGGATCCTTCTTAGTCTCTACTGCAAGCTCTGTTGTCTTTAAGTCTATATGGAAAGCATGGGAAAGCATTAGATTTAGTATTGGCAATAATTGGATCAGATGAGATAACCAAGTTTGTGGGGAAAGATCAATCTGGTGGAACTTAACCCACAATGGTAAACCTCTCGCCCTCACTCAAGGTTGCTCGGTCAAGAAATGGGCCACCAAAGGTATTTGTTGTCCTAAAAATATTATTATTAATAGTGCTCTCATCTCATGGGATGATCTCTCCAGCAAGTATCAGCTTCCTATATCTAATAAAAGGACTTATAACATAATGTGCAATGCTTATGATCTCTTACAGCTTCCTAAAGAATGCGATGTGAATGAAGACATGTTTGTATCCTTCTCATGGATTTATGGCAGCCCACTTTGTAATGTGAAATCAGTTTCTATCTATAAAAATCTATCTTATAATGATAATATGCTTAATCATGTTAATACTAACTGGTACTCGGATCTATCACATGCTCAATGGGGTAAAATGTTTAAGGCTCTTTGGAGCTCTCCTTTGGCTCCTAAAAAGAAAACTTTTAGATGGTTGCTAATACTTGATAAGTTGCCTATCATATTTGATTATAGTAAAGAAGAACTTTGTACTATATGTAAAGTTAAGGACTCCAGTAGACATATTTTCTTTGACTGTATTATTGCTAAGGAAGTGTGGCTTATGTTTGGTTTGATTTTACCGATGCATATTAACATACTTGATGTTGTTACTGGATTTATTAAAGGCATTAAGAAAGACACTGATCTTTTCTGGAATCTGTTATCTTGTGAAATCCTTTGGTATTTATGGAAAATTAGGAATTTAGAAAGATTTCAAGGGCAGGAAAGGGCCCTTACTGAGTCTTTTCGTAGACTCACCTTTCATTTTATTTTCTCGCATGTTGCTATGGTTATTAGGCTAAATAAGGAGAAATTTCATAGATTCCTTACTGATGGACATACAAGAATTTTTATCTTCGAACTCTCTCATGGCTATACCTGGGGGAGGATGAATGCTAAAAGAACACCCTTTGTCAACGCCCTAGATGCTCTCATAGAGGAAATCAGAGGAAATGGACAACTTTTTCGCCAGCAAATGGTACACTCTGCCAGAATGTTGTATGATCAGAGGTTGGTCTGGATGGAAGGCCACTTAAGATGGATCGCTTGGATCTAGCACATAATTGTCTCATGATGGATATATTTAGCTGAACAAATTTTTTATATGTCTCTTTAGTTGTATAGGCCTGTATATGTTTTTCATATATCTCGGTTTAGGATTGTATAGGCTTTGTGTATATGTTGATGGGTATTCTGTTTAAACCCATATGTCAATATCCTAACCTTTACATACTCTCTGATGTGACTACTTACTTAGAAGGTTGCCATGATCTGCTGATAAAGCTATAACTGTTTTGTATTTCAGTTTACTCTCTATTATCAAAACAATATCATAAATAAAAAATCAAAAAAAATCAAAATAGATATTTCTTTTTAAAATATTAAAAATCCAAAATAAACCTTAAAAATGTATCATTCCTAAGAAAAATCTCCTATAACACCAAATTTTTAAAACCAGTCATAGTGTACATAAATAATTTCTACAATATATTAAATTTAAAAATATAAATATCAACTTTATTAAAGTCAAGTTTATTTTGAAAATGAAAATAATAACCACTTTTGATTAGTGCAAAACAATTGATTAATTAGGTTTTGTTGAATGCAATAGCATTACATGCAACAAGTACTAATATCTTAGGATTTTAAGTTGAATTTTTTTTTTTTTAGTTGAGTATTAATAATGTTAATTATGATGCCTAAATATACTAGGTTATTATTAGGATGTGGTGATCTACACTAATTAATATTCTTATTGATTATTGGATATTGGGACATGATGATATTATCTAAATTACTTACATTTTATTAATCATGAGGTTTTTTTGATATTAGTATTAATGTTCACTATTTTTTTGTTTGAATTTCATCATAGTAATCATAGAATTGTATATGACTAAAATTATGCTTATTTGTGATTGCTTGTCTATATAACAAGGGACACAATGTGTCAAGATCCTACCAATGGTGTTAGGATATGTGTTTAGAGTCAGGATTAAGTGGGATTAGTAGTGTGATGTTGTATTCATTTGATGAAAGTACATAATTTGAAAGTGTGTGTGTGCTATCTCGACTCACAATGTCTAGTATGAAGGAATCTAAAACATCAAAGGTAAATGAAAATGATAAAGCTGCAAGGTTCACATCTAGGATTATTATAGTGACCTAGGTCAAGCCTACACATATAGATCTAATATGAGGTGATGAAAGAAGTATCACTATTCTAAAGATCAATATTAGTATGATTGGGACATGGGATGTTTTTGATATTAAAAGCAACCAAAACAAGGGGACTGATCCAGGTACAAAACAAAGAAACAGTGGCAAGCCAACTGTCAGCAGAGCAACAACAAAATTACAACCCCCTCAACTTTCCTCTAACAGAACAAAGGGACATGGGATGTTATAAGCTACATTAATATGTGAATTTGTCACTTGAAAACTAATTATTATATTTAAAATCTTCTTAATAAAATATATTATATATAGGATATTTTAATCAAAGAAAACTCAAAACATAAAAAATTATACATTTATATCTTCTATATTTATAAAATTAATTATGAATTTAAACTTTAAAGATATATATAACTGCCAAATTTATTGATCAATAATAAAGAATATTGTGAGATTAATTTAAAATTTATAATAATATTAATTGCAAATTTATAAAGAGGGGAACAAAGGGAGGTAGGTAGGGAAGGATGCCATTATAATAATTATTGAAATAAATAAATAAAAATTAAAAAGTTTTTTTTTTAATTAAAAATAAAATATAATAGAAATGTTATTACATAGTTACGTTATGGAACCTGAACTTTCATTATATATTATAATGTAATAATTATTAAAATCTTAAAAATGGAAAAAATATATAGAAATTCTAAATATATATTATTTTAATTATTAAAATCCTAGAAATAAAAAATAAATAAATTAATATATACTTTTTTTAATTGTTAAATATTTATATATTTATATTTATAATTATAAGAAATATTACAAAAAAAAAGAAAATCCTTTCAATGGCTCAACCCATATATTAGCAAGGAAATCCATACAAAAGGCATAGAACGAGTCTCCCAATAGAAGCTAAAACCAAAGATCATATATAAATTCAACACAAAGTTCTAATTGCTATTTAACTGTTGTGTACCTTTACCACAGTGCCAAAAAACATTGTCCAACCCATACATAAATAATTAAAATATCACAAATACCCATCTTGAAATAATCTAGCCTACTACAATTCAAACACAAAACAAAGAGATAACTTGTCTTGATCTTGTCCTTCTGCCTTCCCATGGGTGAACCAGTAATCCTCAAAAATAATTTGCTTCCTAACTTTCTTAGTGTCCTCTAGGCCCTTAGCTTGAGGCTCCTACTCTCAACATCTTAGATAGTCCTTAATGTGCTCCCAACCCCTCTACACCTTCACTCACCTTACTTCCTTGTCCATATCTACACCCCACAAGAGAAACGACCAAACTGGTAGAGTAAAATTGACAAAATGCATCCACTCACCGCTCTTGTTCACAAAACCTTCACCAAGTCTAGCCATGGCCATGGATATGTCCATCTCGTTCTTTCATTCTTCTTTCACACATTCCCTCATGACCCACTTGGCGTCTTCCTTCATGCCTAGCTCCAACCCCCAAGCAAAGAACATTGATTCCAAATCAACATTGGTTCGATACCTGAACTCTGAATCCATATACTACTTGCCAAGGAGTAAGTCCAACATCCATAGGAAGCATAAGTCCTCTATTTTAAACACATTGTGCACCTATTCTTTTGATATGGCACCCTTAATAGCTAATAGTTGTTTGGATGCAACTAGTGAAAATTTTGGCTCCATTGAAACCACTCAAAACCACAAGCTCCACCTACTTTGGTAAAATGTTTATGCGAGTGTGAAAGCTTATCAAAGAATCCCTATCGTTGCCCGCAAAATTTACATTTGCCTCTCCATAACTGCTCACATGCGGGAGCATCCTCTTTTAGTGTGGAAATCTCCTTCTCGATCTTTTAAGAGGCATCAATGGCATGCATTCTATAAATACGGGTAACAATGACGATGATACAATTACCCTGAGGTCAAGGTTGTCTCTTGCAATTCAAATTATGTCGAGTCAACACATCCACCTACTTCAATGACTTATTACACTTGGGTTCCATGTGGGTGCACACTCTATCCTTATCTACCACCTTCTTTAGAGTTTTCTACCACCTGGATGCCATGAAGGTCCTCCCACCAATCCTCCTCTTGATCATCATTGAATGTACAACCTTAGTTTGAAGTAGATCTACCTCTTTGTTGCCTTCTCTTTGTATATGAGAGACCTTGAAATTTTGAAAGGAATTTAACCTTTGATTAATCAGTTTGATGAACTTGTTTATCTTTCAATTATGAGTTTCTCCCTTTGAAATTGCATCCACTATAATATGAGAAACACCTTCTAGATATAATCTTGATATTGTAAGTCTACTTGCTAGGTTAATTGCGAGGAGTGTTTCTTGTGTTTGTGCTTCATTATTTGTTCCTATTGGCAGTTTCTTCACTCACAACACAAACAATCCCAAATTCATCTCTCGCAATACAACCTGCCCACAAAGGCCTTAGATTTCCTTTTGAGATACCGTCAAAGTTAACTTTTATCCATCCTATGTCCGAACTTTGCTATTTCACCAATTCCTTGGTATTCATCAATGAATCAACCCTACCCAACCCATTAATGGGCCATACTTATTTAGTTGATAATATTTTATAAAAATTAAAATGACAATTACAAGCAAAAACAAGTTCTTACTTTTACTTAAATATTTTTAATATATAATAAAATTTATTTTTTAAAAATTAAATAAGTTTTAAAAATAATTATATATTATACTCTTTGTAATAATGCAAAAATATTATATTCCCACAATTCCTTAAATTGATTTTTTTAAAGGAAGTATATATATAAAAAAATTATATCTTTTTTTACAATCAAAAAAGATTTGGTATGATGTTTTTTGATAGAAAATTCATTTACTTGCATGCAAAATCCTAGAATTATTATTAGCAATAAAATAATTTGATATATGTTGTGACATTGTAGATATTTACATAAATTATTTTAACGTGTGAAAATATAAGTATGCAATAATTTAAAATTTGGAAAACAAATTGAAAAAACTAATCAAACTATTTACAATGATAATGATAATATTGATGTTGTGAAATCGAATAATGTTAATGCTAATAAAATTTGAGAGAAAAAAGCTAAGATAATATTCATGATATGCAAGTGAATTTTTTTTAAAATACTTCTTTAAATTTATTTATTAAACACGTGTGAAAAATATGCATAGTGTTGTGAAACAATTTACATGATGAAAATAATGTTATTGATATTAATGTGTGCAAAATTTAAAGTAAAAATAATAATATAATAATCATAACATATAAGTGGATAGATTAAAATAAACCCCTAAAAATAATTTATAGCATTAAAATCAAATAAAACTAATTAAAATCTCAATAATTATAATTATGACATCCATGGCATGCAAGTGGGAACATTAGAGCAATTGTAACATACCCATTTTAAGGTAATATGAACAAGACACAATCCACTAAGATCACTTTTAGATAAACTCAAAATTCTAATATAGGTGGATTAAAATAAACCCCTAAAAATAATTTAGAGCATTAAAATCTCAATAATTATAATTATGCCATCCATGGCATGCAAGTGGAAACATTAGAGCAATCGTAACATAGCCATTTTAAGGTGAATCTGAACAAGACGCAATCCAGTAACAAAGCACAATCCACTAAGACCACTTTTAAATAAACTCAAAATTCTTAAATTTTGATCAAATTGAATAATATTTTTTTACACCATTATCTCATTATCAAAATCCAACAAAATATAACATTTAAATGTATTGAATTTTTATATTTATTTATTATTTCCAACCTTAACTCATTTTAATTGTTCTATTTATTTAATGAGCCCATTTATATTGATTTATATAAATGGTGACTTTTACGTGACAACTATATATAATAATACTAAAACCAAAACCGGAGGGGTGGTGGAAGATCAATTTCGATGGGTCATCAAAAGGTAATCTTGGACCTTCTGGTGCAGGATTCATTATCAAAGATTGGAAAGGGGATGTGAAGGCTTTAGGTGCCCAAAAAATTAACCCAGGTACTAATAATATTGTTGAAGTCTCAGCTGCATTGATTTCAATCAAATTGTGTAGGAAGATAGGTGTTAGAAAATTGCATTTGGAGGGGGATTCTGTGACTATTATTAAGGCCATAATGAAGGGCTCAATTGAAGCTTGGCATCTTCAAAATTCAATCCTAAGTATTGTGGAAGAATTAAACAACTTTGAAGACTTCCGAGTAAGTCATGTCAAAAGGTCGAGAAATGTAGAGGCAGACATTCTTTCAAAGTGGGCATTAACATTTAATGAGATAGGAGAGTTAAGATTCGAGGACCTAAGGTACATTAATTTTGAGGAGTTTTAATTTTTATTAATTCTTTTGGGAAGTCTACTAAAGATTGAGTTGGATTTGGTGCTTCTCTTCAAGTACAGATAACGTAATGAGAGTGTTATGTTTGGGGGCGAAGTTTTATTATTGACAAGCTCATTTATGATGGAGAGAGAGCCAAAAGAGGATGAATTAAATGAGCGGACATTCTTTATTTGCTTTGTCCATTTTTCATGTGTTTTTGTGGTGTTTATGTGAGTCTGTTAAGTTTGCAGGTGAGAAGGAATTGTGCAGGTTTGAGGAGGGTGGTGCCTTGTAGGGTGGTGAAATGGAGGCAAATTTCACCCTACAAACGTGGAAACAATTGTGCCCCTTCCATCGGGAGCTCACTGTGAGAAGAGTTCGAAGCATTTTTAAGATTTGGGATGAACATCTTCTGCCATACATCTTCTTGATTATGTGTAAGTTTTTTTATGGGATTAAACACTGCTATAAAACAAGGATGGATGTATATTCATTGCTTATAGCGTGGGGACTGGAGGTTGGCGATGACACTAGTACAATTAGAGGGGTAATGGAGGTGCTGGTTCCCAGAGATTACTTGGGTAAAATGGAGTCTTTTTTGGAATGGGCGGTACTAGGAGAGGGATTTGATGTTGGTGAAGGAGTAGAGCAAGAAGGACAAGGGAGAAAGGCAATTTTAATCCCTTTTGTTCGTTGGGCGCGAGGTCAATGCAAATTTGATTGCAAGGAAGAGGCACAACGTGGTTGGGAAGACTTGAAGCTCCTCCGTAGAAGCCAAGGGAAATTTTCAGCTTGGTTGGCGAAGCATCTTCTTTGAAGATGTAATTTTGATTTTTTGAAGTATCTTGTTGTTTTGGACTCTCAATTTTTTCTGTTGATATGGTCGTTGTTCCTTGTTTAGTTTTTATGTTATGATAATTATACTATAGAGTGGGGGGTAGTTCTTAGCATGAAGTTTGCAATTTTTTGTAGTTGCAATCGTTATGTTTTGTAGTTTCGGGTGGGGTATATTCATATGGACATAAATGTTGGGTTGGTTGGATGTTTGATGGACTCAATACTCTTGTACTCTTTTCTGAATATCAATAAAAATATCAATATTACCGAGCAAAAAAAAAATACTAAAACCAAAACAATGAAGGAAATTGTAGTAACCCACTTGTTTAACCCAACAAAATTTGACCATTCTTTTTTCTTTGATTAATTTAATCATTTGTGTTTGATTCAATCGCATACTTTGGGCATCCATCCATTTGGATTAGGCATTCATCCATCCGGGATGAGCATCTAACCATACGGGTTAGGTATCTGTCCATACGGGACATAAGATTTCATCTATCCAATATGTGATTGGCATCTACCCATACGAGGTAGGCATCTATCCAATCGGGATAGGAGGTGCTCTGGCCAGAGACTTAGACTCATCGGGACCATTCGGGTCCTGAGCCACTCACTAAGTACTACACTCTTCTAATAGGAGTGCACCGAGGTCGCCGTCCTTAGGAGTAATTAAATAACATAATACAAGCTTGAATTCCGCCTCGAAATTTGGCTTAAAGCCTCGGGAAGTCAAGCGAATCCATACGGGATTCCTTCCAAGTATGCATTGAATTACTTTTCCCCTTTTTATTATACTTATCTTTCAAATTAAGATTCTTACTCAATCCTTCTTCTTACCAACCTAGACCCCACCCATGAATGCCTAAGTACTAGGGACAACTCCGTCCCAAGACTGCCTACATACCCGTTTCGGCACGGGATCAAGGCGTAAAGTATGTAGTTCTATTTCCTACTCTATGGTTTGATGTAAACTGATTAGTGGGTACGCAACCCTTTCTAGGGTCAATGTCCCAGACAGTTTCTCTGTGGTTGCTACCCACGGTGGTAGCACTTAAACAAAGGCTCAAGATGGCCTATTGTTTGTGGCCTAAAACAACTACATCCTAACACCTATCATAAGCGTCACCCTTGACCAAATTGTCAATCACCAATATATCTTCAAGATTAAATCAATTTCATAAAAGCATTTTACTTAATCAACCCTAAAGGGGGTTTACTATGGTTTAACTCAACGGATGTAAAATCATTTAAGGATTATCTTGTTAGATTATCGATCCAAGAGGGATTACCCGCCCCTTGGATTTTAACTTCCAAGTGTCCCTTATTACTCCCCGACGATTTATAGGGACGATGCCATAGACGTCGTTGATGCAACTTTATTAGGCGTTAAGTGCAGTAGTTCAACACGACGGCATTACCCGTAAGCGTGACCCAGAGGCACTGTATATACCGAACGCTGCTAGGTTTTGGTTTCTATCTTCCTTTATTTAGTTTTCTAACTAAGAGCTATGAAAACATCATACTTGAAAACAATTACTTAATTGAACGTGTATAATTTAATTAATTGAAATAACTACTTGATGAATCACGTAGAATAAAAACCATAACTAACTTATTTATTATTCGAAACTTGAAATATAACTTGCATAAAAATGACAATTATGAAACTTGTATATTAATAATTAAATGTGTGACTTGCATGAAGATGAAGAAAATGTAACTTTGTCATTAATAAATGCAAATAAAGTATAAGTAATTCACATGAAGCAAGGATAGCGTAAGTTACATGCAAGGTTGAGAAATGTGTTGATTTATACCATGAGAAAAATCACTTGTAGAGCCACTGGTCCCAAAAATAGCAACTCGCTTAGACATTTGGTTCGAATTATATTAATATGAATTAATTGCTATATGCTAACTAAGTGCCCCAATGGATCTTAATAGTTGAATGATTCTAATTATAACATTTGATATAATATAATTTACAATTATAAAATTTACTATAGATAAATTAATTATGAATTTACTGCACAATAATCCCCAATATCTATAAATTTTTCTAAGTTAAATTTAATAACTTAAAGTTTATACTAAGGAAAAAAAATTAACAATTTCTAAATTGCAATTTATACATTTATATTTATAAAAAAAACCTAAAAAAATAAATATAAAAAAAGGGAAAGATAGGCGAATTTTTTTGTTTAAGGGTTAGTGGGGAGTGGGGCCCACGGGTCCCATCACCACTGCGGGTCTACGAAAGCAGGCCTGCGGTGATGAGGGGACCCCGTGGTCCCCTCCACTACCCTGCGGCCACTGCCATGACAGTGATCGCAGGGGAAGTGGAGGGTGCCACTTCCCCAACGGTTACAATAACCGCCTCCCCCATGCACACCGCCCGATATTTTTTGAAACAATTTTTGAGAACATGTCGTTTGCTAAAATATAATCACTAATATATTTTATCATTTGAAATAAATTTTATATATATATATGGTTTACATTCCCAATTATTTAATGATATATATAAACAAAAAGAGTATTTATGAAAATAAGAACATGAATAAAATAGATAATCAAGTTATCGCAGAGGTAGGTAATTGTTTTAAATTGACTTCGCAGGAAATGAAAATAGAGAGATTTGCTTCAGCAAATAAAACAGATAATTAGAAATTAATTTCACAGGAAATAAAAATAGAGAGAGGTTTGTTTCAGCAATAAACAGATAATTAGAAATTGATTTCACAGGAAATAAAAATAGAGAGAGATTTGCTTCAGCAATAAACAGATAATTAGAAATTGATTTCACAGGAAATAAAAACAGAGAGAGATTTGCTTCAGCAAATAAACAGATAATTAGATTTCCACAGAGGATTATTCACAGAGAAATATATTCCTCCGTTGCAACTAATATTCACAGAGAGAAGTGTATAACCAGATAAAAATATTCATGAAATCAAATGAGAATAAGGAATTACTCACAGAGATAAATAACACAGAGGATTATTCACATAGAAATATATTCCTCCATTTCAACTAATATTCACAGAGAGAAGTATATAACTAGATAAAAATATTCATGAAATCAAATGAGAATAAGGAATTATTCACAGAGATGAATAACACATAGGATTATTCACAGAGAAGTATATTCCTCCATTTCAACTAATATTCACAGAGAGAAGTATATAACCAGATAAAAATATTCATGAAATCAAATGAGAATAAGGAATTATTCACAGAGATGAATAACACAGAGGATTATTTTCAGAGAGAAATGAATACATGAGATTTATATCTTATTATCAGGCATTTTCTATTCGTAGGGAAGTAAGATTTTTAATGTAAGAAAAGAATTACATTTAAATTTCCAATCTAGTAAATGAAATAGAGAGAAGAAAAGCAAGATCTGATATTTTCTAAAACAAATAATAAAGCTATCTTTCACATGCAAGCAAGATCTGATATTTCTTCTCTAAGAAAAAATTAAACAAATAAATAAGCTATCTTTTCAATATTATCACAAAAGAAAATTTTATAAAGGAAGATCTAGAAGCTATATTTTTGGATAATGTCATTTTCTCATATGGGAATGTGAAATAACAAGAGGAGAACCTGGCTTATCGAAGTTCGATGTTGAATCCAACTTTCTAGCTATCCTCCTTAGATCCTTCCTGGCCACTTGAGATAAATCTTTCAAACAATAACTTAACAAATCCTGCAATGAAAATGAGACTACCAAGAAGATCCTACTACTAAAAACTTGGGAAATTTTCTTCAAAACATAATCAACTCCCTTCTTTGAAACTTGCATACAATTTTATAAGAAAAATCCCTCCCTTCCACTATCTAGAGAATTTAATTTAAAAAAATAGATTCTTTTCCAATATTGGACTCATGCAAATTGATTAAAAACTTAGTGGGGGGAGTTACATGCAAGGTGGTGGAGATTCCTCTAGAAGCTTCTAATTCCTCCTACAACATGTGCCATAATTGGGAGTAAAAATAAAAATAAATAAAGCCTTTTGAATTATATTCTCCAAGTGTGTGTGTGTGTGCTTATTATTATTCTTTTATATTATTTATTCAATCATTTTAAATAGCTTAACCAAAAATATAATAGAATTGTGTTTAAATCAAAAAGTGATAAAGGAGGGATGTGACATAAATGTATTAAATAACTTATAAATGAATAAATAAATAAACCCGATAGATCCACTTGGACTTTGCCCTAAGATATCATTAATATCAATCGCATCTCCTTTTAACATTTCATTAATAATTTGAAAACACACTAGACAACTACTTTCATTGACCTGCTTGTTCTTCCCAACTTTCATTTTATTGATACTAAAACCAAAATAATGAAGGAAAGATATTAAATAACTTATAATGGAATAAATAAATAAACTAGATAGGTCCACTTGGACTTTGCCCTAAAATATCATTAATGTCAATCTCATCTATTTTTAACATTTCATTAATAATTCAAAACATTGTAGACAACCACTTTCATTGACCACACTTGCTCTTCCTGACTTTTCATTTGATTAAAATCATACAATTCAACGAAAAAATAAACTATTTATTTCAGCTGATAAGTCTTCACAGTACCACGAAAAAAGAAAATTTATCAAAATAGTTTGCTTGTAAAAACTCCCAACGAGAAGTTTTTTTAAATAGAGTCATATTCCATAAAATATTCCAAATCTTTGATGTATGTCAACGACTTGATTTTATTACAGATAGCTTGGAAGAAATCTTCACTATCTCATATACCTGATATATTGTACAAAGGTAAACCAGTGCATAGTGTCATAAATATGTGTATCCATTCTTCATTGTTATCTTTAAATCTCAAATTCCAAAGCTTAACAAGATAATTGTTGTGTGTGTGTTGTTTTTAAACATTTACAACAAGAATTTCATGAATAATTCGGGCTTTAAGCCATCACTATATGTTGCACTTCAAAAAATGATGTGCTTTGTTACTTTTATGCATGTGGTTCGAAGTACAAAGGTGAATTAAATAAATTGAAATATCATTGAATGAATTACGTATTAAAATATATTTTTCAAAATAAATAATTTTTCTATTGTAATCAATAGAAAGCAAGTGTCACATAGTGGTGAATACTTGCCTTCCTAGTATTGTAATAAAAATATTTGTTATCATTTTTTATTATTATAATTTTGAATTACCATTATGTTAAACTTATATTATTTTAATTATATTTATGTAATATTAAATATAATTCTCACTTCAATAAAATAGTATTAAAAATTATAATATAATATAAACATTATAGTAAAAATATACATTTTTCTTAGTAACATATATTGGAGTTGAGAAAATACAACACCACAAGAGCCCAAATGATCTCTGCAAGCTGAAAAACCTATTACAAGGAGAAGCAAGGAAGCAAATCACAGAAAATATGCTAAAAAAGAGAGAGCTCAATATTCACAAAAATGTGTAATGTAATCATCCTTCTTCTTACAATGAAAAGAATGAACTCAACCTTTAATAGGTCAAGAAACCCTAAAAAGGAAAACCTAGGTTTGCACATAATAATTAATAAAAGAATTAATTATTATGCACCTAAAGTTAGCTTAAGTGTAAAAGAGATAAAGGGAACTTAAATAATTAAACAAATGTTGTTTAATTAATCAAGTAAATACCCGAATACTCTAACACCCCCCCTTAAGCTAAACTTAGGGAGAAGCTAAAACCTAGAACAACTACTGAAAGCAAGAAAGATGGGTGCTGGCAACAAGGCCTGATCAGGTACCCGAATACAATGAAATCTCTATGAACTGGAGAAATAGAGAAAACCACGTGGGAAAAAACTCTACTCCAAAAAGAGATGGAAAAGAACACCATTGAAGCATGAAGAACCTGCAAACACTGTCGAAGAATAACTGCTGACCTGAAGAACCTCCATTGAAATAGAACATGACCAGGTAGAGAAGACTATAATCTGTATGAGTGCCCTCAAATGACACTACTTGAATTAGAAGGCAAACAAGGCAAACAATTGAAATCGAAGATACAGATGACATGAAAACACCAAAGCCTGAAGAGTTGATCAATCGAACCACAGAAGCATTAGAACCAACAGGACAAACCTCCCCATAATGCTGAAAAAGGAGAGGGATAGGAACACTGAAAATAATGGCCAAGAAGAACTGCATGACGAAGAACCAGGAACATCAAAGGTGCTGAGAAAAGTACATGGTGTCGTGGAAGGAACACTCACTTGACACATAGCATGAGGTGAATGTCATGGAAAGAACACTCACTGAACAAAGGTGGATGGCAAACAAGGCAAACATCAACCCCCTCATGGCACTTTATAAGTAATGCATGTACAACAAGGCACAAGATGTGTAAGATCCCAAGTAAACAATGCATGATGGCACTTTATGTCAGTGTGTTTTCATAAAATAAGCTACAATGATTAAAAAAAATGGAAATAGAAAGGAGAACCAAAATAGAGACATCATACTCAGAGAAGAGATCCCAGGACCTGAAACAACCAAGATATCCACTAGAGTGCTAAAAAGTAAAAAACTGAATAAAATATGCATGGAGCAAAATCTGGAAATAAAACTCATATGGCTAGAAAGTACACAACACACTCTTTCCAAAAATATAATTTTTTCAAAAAATGGAGTTCGAATGCTCATTTTATGGCTTCTAGAGTGCAAACAAGAGACCCCACTTTGATTGGAAAAAAACATAGTCAATCAGCAAAATTGGAAAAAAAAAAATACCAACATCACGAGGTCCGGCTCAGAACTAGCTTTCTGATGCCTATTTGTTTTTGAAAAAATGACTCTGTATGCCCAAGATAGAGCCAAAAAACCAAACCCACCTTCGAAACAAGAGGAAGGGGTAGTCTGGTGGCAGGGGTGGGGAGCTGCAGGGAGTGGTGACCGGCAGGGAGCTACAGGCGGTAGGGGTCGCAGGGAGGCCGACAACGGTGGCGGCGGCGCAGTGGCGGTCGGGGGTGCAACGGCAGTGGTGGGGGTCAGGACTGGCAGGGGCCAGAGGGTGCCGGAGCGGGCCGGAAGGCAAAAGCCGGCGACGCGGGGCCCAAGGCCAGTCAGGTCTGCGGCAACATCAGGGGCCCCACGGTACCCTGCGTATCGTGGGGAATCCCCCAAAAAAATGATTTGTCCAAAAAAAAATTTCTCGAAACCCTTTCTTTTTTTCGCCCTTTTTTTTGCTTTTTGATTTATTTTTTTGAAGATTTTTTTTTTAAAAAATCAAAAATTCGGCCTGCATGCCATAAAAAGGCAAAAAAAAAAAAAAAAAAATTGAAAATTTTTTCTCAGACTGCGGGCCAGGGCCCTACGGCTTGGATCTGGAGAAAAAATACTCCCAGAGGCTTAGGAACCGAAAAAGGTCAAGTTTTATATGATCATAGGGGTTTTTGGGCCTTCTGAACATGATGGTGAGGTCCGTTTAGGCCCAAAGTGCTCAGAAAAAAAGGCCTATCCCTAAGTACAAAAAAAACTTCCTGAAACCCCAGATCTGCTTCTAATGCAAAAATTCTCAAAACAAGAACAGATAGCTGCAGATCTGATGCTTTGATACCATATTGGAGTTGAGAAAATACAACACCACAGGAGCCCAAATGATCTCTGCAAGCTAAAAAACCTGTTACAAGGAGAAGCAAGGAAGCAAATTACAGAAGAAACAAATATACATAAAATATGCTCAAAAAGAGAGAGTTCAATATTCACAAAAATGTGTAATGTAATAATCCTTCTTCTTACAATGAAAAGAATGAACTCAAACTTTAATAGGTCAAGAAACCCTAAAAAAGAAAACCTAGGTTTGCACATAATAATTAATAAAAGAATTAATTATTATGCACCTAAAGTTAGCTTAAGTGTAAAAGAGATAAAGGGAACTTAAATAATTAAACAAATATTGTTTAATTAATCAAGTAAATACCCAAATACTCTAACAACATTATCTAATTTAATTAAAAAGTCTATATAATTATAATTATAAAAATTAAATTAATCATAAAATCAATTATTAATTTAAGATTATATTTATGTATTTTTTATTTATTTTTGATAGGTAATAGGCCGTAGCCGCAATATTTCTATTAAATTTTAAGAATTACACCTCGGTTCAGTGTTGGCACTGGTAGGAAAGAACCGAGGCAAGAAAACCTCCAGTCTCGCCCAGGGAATTTCTTCCTAGCATATAAGTTTAATATTTATATAATATTACTTATAACTAATTTTAATAAAATAACTATTAATAGTTATAAAATTGTATAATATAAACATTAGAGCGAAACTATGCATTTTTTTAATGAATAAATGAAAAATATTTAAATTTATGATTACAAGTTATTAAATTATTTTGTATATATTACTAGCACTTGCACCTTTAGAAGGTTCAAAGAATACATCTGATAGAAAATTAAAGATAAAATATAAATAAATTTTAATATTACAAAATTAATTATATTAAAATATAAATATATACGTGTCATTGTATAATTTAATTAAGTACATAATATTGTTGAATATCTTATTTTTTATTCCTTTGAACAGTAATGATTCTGGTTGAAAGAAGCCCAACCTTTTTCACATAATTGTATCACATCCTTATATTTACACAACTGTGAAAAATAAAATAAAAAGAAATATAAAGAAAACAATAATCCATGAAAACACTAAAAGAAATTGAAACTTAACAGAGAAAGGAACATTAAAATGCCCTATTTAAAAAAATATCAATTTTACATACATGAAAATTTTGATGATGAATATTGATTTTTGAAAATAGATATGTTGATGTAAATTTGAGTTTCTTGAGTTGATGTCAGGTGTGAAGACGAGAACATGGTTGAGGTAGAGGTTGGCTAGCCTTCTAGCAGTGGTTGGCTTGATGGGATCTATTCACACACTCGCGTAGTTCATTATGAATGCATGCTTAATTGAATGAACCAAATATTGTTTCATTGTGAATGTTAATCTTTGCATGGTTAGGAATAAATAACTATCTATTTAGTTAAGTTGAAAATATTTATTCAGTTGGATTAATTTAGTATGATAATAATATGTTATTTCTTTTTGGATCATATTTCATTTGATTGATTAAGTAGACATATTTTATTCTTTGAATATTGAAATAAAGAAATTAAAATGATTTAATATTTTGTTAGAATAATTAGGCTTGAATTTTCACTTAAATTTTATAATCTTTGATTCAACATAAGTATTATTGTTTTAATTTGATGGGAAAATAAAATATATCAAAAAAATATATTTTTTGATTTTTAATTGTTATTATAATTGATGTTGACAAAGTAAATATATATATATATCATGTTTTAGAATTTTTTCATATTTTAGTCATGTGTGAGAATCAATTGATTAAAAACACTCATCCTTTCCATGTCACAAAAAAAATCATGCATGATAAAGGACTATCATACCCTTATTGTTTCAAACAATTTTTCATACAATTCTTGTTTTAAGATTGGATAAGAAGCCACACTTTCCTTGTGTAGGAGTTTTTCTTTATATAGGGAAATAAAAAAAAATTTACCAAAGCATGCTTTTAGAATTGAGGAAGTTATTTTATCATATCTTCATTGTCATATACCTATTTTTTTTGGCATTGGGGAAAAACATATTGACATGGATCCAATTTCTTTTGTTGACAATTGGGATGCATAGGTAGGATATTAGCTTGAGGAAGGAACAATAGGAGCTTTGAGGATCTAGGTCATGCAAAGGACCGAACATTGCACTTCCAATTAATCAGGGGCTACTAATACCGGGTGTGAAAAAAATAAATCCACTTCATTTTGTGGTTACAATATTTATTGTGAGAAATTAAAAATGATATCTAACAAAAAGCCGACTATATTTTGTTGTGAGTGGTTCCTTGTTTCTTCTATCTTTCAATCTGTAGGCGACTTTTAACTACTATTAACTGATCAATTTTCTCAAAAATTAATAGCATCGACCTTTCCTTAATCGTATAGTTCTAGTTCTATCTTTAATTTTTTGTCTACATGGCCATTTTAGTACTTTTCTATTGTTATTATGTCTTTCTATCAATTTAGTTATGATCATTTTGCCACTTGGGTGTTGCTGGAAAGAAATTGAGTTGAAATTCTAGTCCATTTTTGCAATTTTATTTGTTCAAAACAATAAGATGTTCGAAAACATACACCTTTAAAAATAAAATTGTAATCACCACATAAAAGAGTAATCTTAGATACACGTTGTAGAATTTGATAACATACACATAATATCAAGATTTAAATTTAAGCGAACAAATTTGTTATGGAATTTCTTCAATCACATCTTCAAAAAACAATCTGCTCTATTTCAACATCATTTGCTACTATACCTTTATCATTAACTCCTCGTTCAAATACCTTGTTCCAACATATTGCCTTGAACGTTTGGCAATGAGAGTCAAACTAAACTATTTCATTTTCATAAATAACCTAATAGAAAATTGATTGTAATATTAAATCATTTTCCAACCAGCATGATACTTAAATATTTTTATGGTTTCACTAATGAAAAAAACGTACATGGCAAAGTGGTCAAGGTTATATACTTTTAAATCATTGGTTTGATGTTCAAATCTTTTCCACCTCAAATCTTTTATTTTAAAATTTGCTTATGACAAGAACTATCACGTGAAAGAGAGTATGCATTTAATTATTGTTCTTGAAAACAATAAAAGAATCCTACAGTCTCATTATGGATGTCAGTCATCCGTGTACACACTTTCATCTCCTTAAACTTCGGAATTCATTTCAAATCCCCACCAGACCCATTCATTTATTAAAGTTATAAAATGAATAACCAAGCGAATATAAACACCACTCATTTAGGAAGAAAATATATATATTTTATAATAATCAAGATAATCTTTCATATGAACACATTATATTCTATAATCAAATAATAATTTAATTTTAAATTTATATGAAAAGTAATTATATAAAAATAATGATAGTGTATGAATACTAATAAATTTGTATTATAAGATGTTTTTACATCTTTAGATTTTTTCAATAATTGATTTAATAATAGATTTCAATTATATTAAATCCATTACTATACAATAAATATATTATTTAGTTTTGTCCATGCAATTAAACTAGAACTTATTCCTCACCAAGCATTTATGAAAATTAAAGTTTATAAATGTGAAACCTAAATTCCAGAATGAATACCTTTAAATCAGCATGACTTACAAATGCTAGAATAAATTGCCACCACATTGAAGGCGAAAATAAATACAAAGTGGAAACGTGAATACATGCGGAAATAAATTAAAACCGTATGCATAAAAAAAGGTTTCAAACATTAATAATTTTAATTAAATCATATAATATCTTTGAATAGTCCAAACATTAATAATTTTAATTAAATCATATAATATCTTTGAATAGTCCAAACTTCTATATCCATGCAATTAAAGATTTGACTGTAGATGTTGCTCCATCCAATTAAGGTTTGAAAAATGCTCAACATATGCATTACAACACATTACTGCAACCCATTCCTCAATAGTAATTTAATTGTAATAGTATAAGTTCAATCAATTTGATTTTTAAATTAATATTTTTCATTAATATTTAAATAATATTATTTGAGTTAAAACTTATAATAACTTTAGTAAACTTATTGAATAATTTACATAAATTTCATATTTAATTTATTTAAAACCTTTCATATATTAATATTAAATTTATTGAAATTTAATAATTTTCATAATTTTAATAAGTTTATTTAATTTAGTACATTGCATAAGTTTCGTAATTTTAATAAGTTTGCTTGATTTAGTACATTGCATAAGTATAATAAATTTATTAACGTTAAAGAATTTTGAAATAGTAATATTAATATTATCAACATAAACATGCATATTAATATGTTTAATTATTTTTAATTAATAGTAAACTTGATTAATATTTAGTTAATATTAAATAAGTTTATTTAATTTATAAATTTTCAGAATTTTATGAAATTTAATAATTTTAAAACTATAGTAAACTTGATTAATATTTAGCTAATATTAAATAAGTTTATTTAATTTATAAATTTTCAGAATTTTATGAAATTTAATAATTTTAAAACTTATAATATTATGAATGTTAGTTTGATTAATATGAAGTTATTAATATTAATATTAACATTAATTTAATTATTAATTTCATATTATTATTAAATTTAAATAGATAATTAAATGAATTATCATAAATTTTATAATTTTGATAAATATTATAACTTTAATAACTTAACTCTTTATGAATTTATAAGTTCAACAATTTTGTCTATTAATTTAATATTAAATTAACATTTAATTTATAAATATTTAGTTAATATTATTATTTGTGTTAATAATTAAATTATAAGTTAATATACATGATGTTAAGATTATTTTTATTTCATTTATATTTTTACCTCATCCCCACACTTCACTTGTTCAAATTCGCGAGCACAATGGCCTAGCAGGGATTTGAACCTTGGTGGCCACTTCACCAACGAAGTTTTTAAACCGCAACACTACATGTCCGAAGACTATTACTTTATATTTTTAATAATGTAGATATTGATGTGATTAATGTGATTAATGATTTAACATTTATTACTTTATAATTTTATAATATGAATAATATAGATATTGATGTGATTAATTTCATTATGTTATCATATTTTAAATTATTAATATTAACTACAAATAAAAAATTTCACATTAACATTATGTTATTTGATTTCCCGCTCTGCTTTCCCACTCTGCAACTGTTTGAATTCCTGCTATGCCCGATGTCTCTGCTGAGGAGGACTTGTCCTCCCTGGACCCTGACCCCCCTCCGATTGACCTGCAGATTTGTTTGGATCTGGCACTTGTGTTGCGCGCCCAAGGAGATGGGTGGGCTCCCTCTGTGTTTGCTTGTAACGAGATCCTGCACGAAGCCCCCTGCCTTGTGAAGCTTCCTCTGGTGGCCCCCAACTTGGATTCTTCCAAAAAGGACCCCAAGACTCAGGAGGTGGGTCCTTTGTCTGGGGAAGCTCAATCGAACTCCTAGAAAGGTGCCCTTTTGGGCAACTCCAAGCCAGAAAGTTCGTCGTTGCAGCTAAAAGTCACTAATGGTGAGGAGGGCCCCAAGATTTGCCTCCCCGATGGTATCATGGATAATATTGCTTCATCCCTCCACCTTTGCCTGGTTGGAAGGTTCCTCGCCTTCAGACCCACTATAGATATGGTTAGAAGATGGGTGGGCTCTAAATGGAAAATCAAAGGTAGTGTCTCTGTCTCTGCCATGCCTGGCAGACTCTTCCTTTTTAGATTTACTGGTGAGGAAGACTTCATTTATGTTATGTCTGGTACATGGTCTTATGGTAAGCACTGTCTTACTCTCTCCAAGTGGAACCGGGGTTTGACCCCAGTGCGGACCTCCTTAGACTGGCGCCGGTTTGGATCAGACTCCCTGGCCTCCCCTTGGAATTTTGGGACGATACCATTTTCAGGTGGATTGGTAACTCGTTCGGCCAGTTTGTTATTGTCGACAATGTGACAATGCAGAAGTCCAGACTTGTGTATGCTCGCCTTTGTGTGAATGTGGTTGTTAACAACCCCCTCCCTAACTTCATTGCCCTCAAATCCAAATGGGGTAAATAAACACAGGCAATAGTCTATGAGAACACCTCTCTGTATTGTCAAAGATGTGGTAAACATGGCCATGTTATTGTGGACTGCCCGACCCCTCAACCTCCTGAGGAAAAGCTAAAGGAGAATTTGTCATCCCCAGGTATTGTTGTTGGGGAGACAGCTGAGAATGGTAACCCCCCATCCTTCGACAACTCCGTGGGTCAGACCAAGGATCTGATAGAAAAGACGAGCCCTCAAGATACCTCTGAGGAGGGCTA
Organism: Cryptomeria japonica; assembly: GCF_030272615.1. Classification (NCBI taxonomy): domain Eukaryota; kingdom Viridiplantae; phylum Streptophyta; class Pinopsida; order Cupressales; family Cupressaceae; genus Cryptomeria; species Cryptomeria japonica. Next base: position 157,041,519 of record NC_081410.1, read on the forward strand.
CCCCTTCTTGGCTGGTATTCTTAACATGATAGTTACTCCTGATTCCAAGAAGGCTCCTACTCCCTCGAGGAGATGCTTGGGGTCGGAGCTAGAAGAAGGAGAGATCCCCAAAGCGAAGGTTGATCAAGAAGGCCCCAATGTGGAGGTGACGAGCACAGAGAAGATAGAACTCATTGTAGACACCCAAAATTGTCATGTCTAATTAAATAAATATTTTATTTATTTAATTATCTAAGCCTAATTCTTCTATTAATTAAATAAATCCTTATTTATTTAATTAATTCATTTATCCTCTTCTAGCCTTATTTCTCATTTAAATAAATACATTTATTTATTTAAATTATCCCTTTCCTAAATTAAATAAATATTTTATTTATTTAATTGTCTTATTCTTCTATTAATTAAATAAATCTTTATTTATTTAATTAATTCATTATCTTTTTCTACACATGACACATGTCATTCATCTCTTAATTCCTACACTACCTACCTCTTTCATTATTTTGGTATTTCTTATACCTACCCTCTAATCCTAGCCGACCTCTCTTTTTACACCTCTCAATCTTAACCCTCCATTTCTTATTGTGTCTTCTATTTAAGGAGATGCTTCCTTCATTGTCAAACCCTAATGACTAATGACCGATTTTGGAGTACTTGGCTACACTACGATCCTACTTGCAACCACATTCCGTTCTTTGTTGAGCTCTTGTGCATATAAAATCTGAGAGCAAATATATCAAGCAAGATCAATGGAGATAGGAAGAATGGAGATCAAAACCCTATTGGACATGTGATGGTATAATCCTTGTGATTTTGTTTTATTTACATTGTCTTAGGTAATCTTCATATGTTATGGTGGATCTTTGTTGTTGTTAGGCTAGGGTTTGGTGGTTGAATTCATTTAGCCTTTCAATATTGTTATTATTGTTATCCATTTTCACCATACACATTTTGGCACGCCCGGTGGGACCTCTTGCAGATTTTGCATTTAACTTTTTTGTTGCAGATTTTGCATTTTTGAGGTTGCAGATCGGACGATTTTCGACGACATTTTAGATTTTTCCGCGTCTGCGAGCGTTCGGATCGCGTTTTTGTGTTTCAGAAGCGTCTGCAATATCGTGAATCGCGTCTGTGTTTTTGCCAGATTTTATTTTTGTAGGTTTCTGGAACCGCGTCTGTGAATTAAAACCGCGTCTATACTTGATATTATCGCGTCTGCGTTCGGGAAAAGCGTCTGCGGTATCCGAGTGCGTCTGTGCATTACAGAACCGCGTCTGTGTCTAGTATAACTGCGTCTGTGCTTTCTGTTTTGCAATTTTTAAATTTTTCTTTGATTCGGGTTTTCGGATTTTGTAATTAGGGTTTCAGATCTGGTTTATTTTCGGCTAACCCTTGCAGATCTAGCTAACCAAGTTTGTGCAGCTTGCTTTGGAGGCAAAAAAACGTTTTGGTTGAAGGCCCCTTTTCACAAAGTCTTTTGGGTTTTCTAAAATTTACCTAACTTGTGTGCTTGCAGGAAGGGGTTATCATTTGAAACTACTAACAATTTTGTTGCAGGGCCTTAGCTAGGGTTTTGTAGTTTTGTTGTGTACCTTGTTTTCATAGATTAGCAAACACTTCAATTGGTGCACTAAAATTGAATCATTGTCTTTTGTGTCTTGAGCAATAGGCTCTTTTTGTTTAATCTTTAGAGGGCCTGTCTTCCCGTGTGGTCATTAGGACTACTAGTGAGAAGAGAACGACCCAAGTGGTAGCGAGGAAAACCCACCTCTTCCGAACCACTATAATCAAATGTATTCATGGTGAAAACTATGGATAACGTGTGCTGATTAGTTCATACCGACACTATGTCTCCCTATAAACCCGTTTGATCAAATTTATTTGATCATTTGTAGGGCGTAACCCCTACCGGCTGGGAGCCTTCTGTATTTACAGAGCTGAAAGTGCCGCATGTATGGCCACACGAGCGGATGCCTTTACTAGCACCTTTTTGTTTTAGAAGCCCAAATCCTTCTAGTTGTTGAGGCAGGAGGTCGGACCTCTGGTAGCGGCCCACACACATACGGTTCTTAGTAGAGATACAAAGTTCGCCATGGGGAGTTTTCATGGGGACTGATGCTTGGCTGACCCGAGAAGTGAGTGCCGAGGGTGGAGCCAGTGAGGTCAAGCATCTAAGTATCCGCTCTGAATAGCGTAGCCTCGGGGGTAAAACCCTATGTGGGATCAACAACTATTGTCTTGGCCAGCCCTAAGATTTGTGCTTGTCTTATGCTAAACACTCAAAACATTCAAGACAAAACAACAAAACATTGTGTCTTTTGTGTCTTCAAGTGTATGCAAAACAATTTTACATCAAACAACACACTTTTCTTGGAGTCACTTTTTGAGTCTAAACATTTGCAAACATTGAGTCCTCATCAACATTGTGTCCTCTTGTCACGAAAAACAGTCAAACAGTCAGATTTGGTCACAGCAAAACAATTTCACAGATTGGAAAAATTGCACGAAGTTTACAGAAACGCGTCTGTGTTTGTTTTAACCGCGTCTGTGTCATCTAAGCGCGTCTGTGAAGGGCAGAATAGCGTCTGTGTCGAATAGAGGCACGTCTGTGTCTGGGAATCGCGTCTGTGAAGTATACAGTCGCGTCTGTGTCCAGAATTGCAAAAAACTTTACAGTCCAGCAAACATAAACAGGAAAATCACAGAAGCGCGTCTGGGTTAAACATAGTAGCGTCTGTGTCAGGAAACCACGTCTGTGAAGGATACAGTCGCGTCTGTGTTCAAAATTGGAAATTTCAGAGTCCAACAAACAAAAGAAATCAGTTTCGGAATACTTGAGCTTCCTAGGTTGTCTCTTCAGGTTTCATCTAGCATTCAACCTATCCTTGGGTCTCACATAGTCCATCATTGCTTCACATCTCATTTTACATTCACAATTGTCTAAACTTGAGTCAAAAGGTCACTTGCTTGTCCTCACTATACTCTTTCAACACACTACATACAACTACACTTTGCTAAGTGGTCCCTCATCAAGGTTTCTTACCTTTGGGTCTCATTTGGTCTTACTTAGAGTCAAGGTCAGCTTACCTCATCAAGAGAAACTATCCTCTCTTTGGAAGTCACACCTACTCTACTACTTACATACTTGGTCTTACACTTTGGACATTGCAAGTACATCTCCAGATTCATTTACACTACATACAACTCTTGGTCTTCCATACTTTTTCCATTTTCATCTAGTCTCTCACATCTTGGTCAAACACCTAGTTCATGGTTGAAACCCGCCTTCAAAAATCTAGGAGAATAGCTAAAGAAGCTCAAGAATCCGTAAACATGAGTTCTTATGAGTATGACAATGATCTATTCTACAATCCTGAGCACACTACATTACCAGACATGAATGTTTATAGAAACAATCCAAATGTGGAAAGCGCAAATACTATAAACAACAATGCTACACACAATGACAATGTGGACAACTTTTCAATACAATCAGCAGATATAGAAGAATCCATAATGAATCCTCATTTCAATAGATTGGTTGAAGAGATAATGAAGAGGGATAGACAATACTTCTTACACATGATGGCACAAAGTGGAGCTAAGATACCTCATGATTTTGACATGTCTCAACTTATGGAAAATCGACCCTCGCAACAAACTCAATCCAACATGGATCAAAGGAGACCAAATAGTGGAGGAAATAGAGGACCGAATAATATGATGCCTGAGTCACCATCAGTTTTGCTTCAAAAACCAGCAATTCCACATACACAAGCTCAAACATATGATACTTACACTCAAAGACCATCATGGAGGCCTTATGCTCAAACACATGCTCAAGGTATGGATCAATCAAAACAAGTGGATACTCAAGGACATCCTCAAAATTTTGACACAAGGAGACCTCATGTCAAAATTGGGGGCAACACAATGGAAAATGAAAGGCCTATTGAATATGGTATATATGCACAAAATAGATATGGGGTCCCTCAACAAGAAGTTATGCCAAGTGCTCCATATATGTCGCAACAATATAGACCTCCATATGGACATGTCTACGATCAGTATCATCCATACATGCAACAAGCTCCTCCTCAAATGGGTGTTTCAAACATGGGGTATGCTACAAGAAATCAATCTCCTCCCAAGAATAATTTGGAACAACAAATAAGAGATTTACAAAAGAAGATGGAGGACATGAGTACATCAAAACCTACATACACTATGAGAGATATATGTCCTTATCCCTTTGATAAGAGCATTCCAATGCCTCCTTTTCCTGCACACTTTGTGATGCCAAAATTTGACAAATATAGAGGGAGAGGAGACCCCAAGGCACATATAAGACAATTCTTCACAGCTTGCATTGAGGTAGCGGCAGAAGAAACATACTTGATGAGGTTGTTCCCACAGAGTTTAGGCGATCAAGCTATGGAATGGTTTTCTCAATTACCTCCTGGTATTAAGTCATGGGGCGACTTAGCAGAGGCATTCATTCAACATTTCTCTTACAATATAGAAACAGATGTCTCAGTTACTACCTTGTGCAATACGAAACAAAAGGAAGGAGAATCTTTCGCAACATTTTTACAAATATGGAGAAACCTAGCTAGCAGATGCTCTTGCGAAATCCCGCAAAAACAAATGGTAGAAATGTTCACACAAAATGTTAACAAGGCTATTGGATATGATCTTAGAAAAGCTTGTTTGTCTACATTCAAGGATGTTATTGAAAAGGGCCTAGCAACAAAAAAGGTCTTAATTGAACAAGGAGTCATCAAGCTATTCAAAGAAAACAAAGAGGACTTTAAAGGAAAGGACAAACCAAAATTTTGGAACAAGAACAAGAACACAGTTAATGATGGTGTTGTTGATGCCAACACAATGAGACCCAAGTTCGTCTTTTCTGGATCAAGTTCTACCAACAATCAGGTGAACACTCAAACAACTTCTAGACCACGAAGGAAGTACACTCCATTGGGAGAACCACTTGAATCAGTATTCAAAAAGCTTGTGGCAAACAAAGTGATCACAGTTCCAGATTTTCCTCCATATGAACCAAAGGTCAAACCAAATTGGTGGAATGATGATGAGTATTGTGAGTTTCATAGGAGCAAGGGTCATAAGACAAGTAATTGCCATCGATTGAAAAACATTGTGCAAGATCTCATTGATAGAGGAGATATTGAGATTGAGGGACATTCATCTAACCAAGAACATGAGGTGTTTAAGGAACCATTCCCAAAACATGACAAAGGAAAAGGCAAAGTCACAGATGATCAAGCCAATTACACTAGAGCACCTTACAATTATGATTCCACTATCAATCACATCTCAATGGACAATCATATTTCTACTATTACTATCAAGAACAAAAATCCCGAGAATCCTTCTCAGAGACCCAAGATTGTCCTAAAGGGTGTTGGATCTTCGTTTGAATCTACCCCTGAATGTCATGTTACAACCCATCGAGGTAAGATCACGTTGCCAGGTGCCTCCACTAAGAATACCAATCCTTTGTCAATCAAGCCTGAGTACGACCTTGTAGAACAGTTAGGGAAGACACCCGCGCTCATCTCCATTCTTGAGCTCTTACGTATATCCCCTGCACATAAAGCCATCCTTGACAAAATCTTGAGAGACACTATCGTTCCTACTGATCTGAACGTGGACCAGTTTCAAGCCATGGTGGGATACCTTTCCATTCCACATTCCCTTACGTTCACAGAAGCCGATGACGCCTCCATAAGTCAGCCACATAATGCACCTTTACATGTTGAAGCTTTCATACATAAACATCGAATAAAGCGAGTCCTGATAGATGGAGGAGCAGGTCTAAATATTTGTACATTGAGCACCATCAGACAATTGGGATATTCTGATAAAGCTGTGAATTCTACAAACCAAATCACCATCAAGGCTTATGATGATGAAGAGCGTTCATCCAAGGGCACAGTTACCTTACCGCTAAGAATAGGGCCAGTCACAAAGGATGTGGTTTGTCAAGTCCTAGATCTGGATCTCACATATAACATATTGCTAGGACGTCCTTGGATTCATGAAATGAGGGCAGTCCTATCAACATATCATCAATGCATTAAGTTTCCACATAATAGAGTCGAGGTAACAGTCAATGGTGATCCAAATCCGTTCATATATTGCAATAACTTGAGATCACATACTGAAACTATCATTCCTAGTAATCGTGAGGCTACTCCTTCTTCGGCATACATTGACCCTGAGTCATTAAAACCCTCGACATCCAAACAAGGTGAACTTAGAGGCAAGTTTCAAGACAAAGGCATGGGAGAATACACTTTGAATCATTTTACGACAAGTCATGAGCTTTCCAAAAGAATATGGGAGGCCACATCCTAACAAGCAAATCTCCATCATGATACTCAAATGGGATCCTACCATCTTTCAAAGGTGGGGCGAACTAGAAGAAGAAAATTTATACAAAATGCTTTATAAAGACATTGAAGAGGACACACATAATCAGATTATTATACCCTGTGAGAACTATGGCAAAGGCTTTAAAATTCTACAAAAATTCGGGTATGATGGAAAAAGCCCTCTCGGTTACGCAAAGAAGGTATCATGGAGCCCTTACAACCTGAGCTAACTACAAGAAGGGAACGCTCCAAGCGACTTGGTTTTCTGAATTCCAAGATTCACAATAAAAGAACAAAAGAGGCATGGCGGATCAAAGTGGCCGAAGCTCAACAAGAGGATTATTATTCCACAGATTCTAATGAGTGGGAATGGGGTTCAAACAAATCTTCCAGTGACTATGAGCTCACCGAGACATTCAGAGAGCCAGATGAACCTACAGAGGAGGAGGAATTTTACAAAAAGTTCAGAGTTGGTCAAGAACCAACCCATAAGGATCTCGTACAGTCTTCGTTTCAAGGTCCTAGGTTGAAATCACATAGGATGAGGACACCTGTCCCAGAAGGCGCTACTAGTGATGACAATTTGGATTCGCTCGCGATCGAAACTGATGAGGAGAGTGCCATCGATGACCTCGACGATTGTCTTGACATACCTGAATATAACCACATCTTCACTCTTCGCCCTGCAAACTCTGAAAACACTAAAGACCTTCCCCTTGTTCACCCCCAACTCATTGACTGGGATCATGAAGGACCAGCACAATTTGATACATTTCAAAATGACGAAGCTATTGTCGACTATCTTGGCATTCGAGATGATCTTCCCCCAGGAGACCATAAGGCAGGATACACCATAGAACTCAACAACATGGCATACTTCGGTGAGGGTGTCGGGCCTTCTAGTCGCAAAAATGTGAAAATAAGAACAAAACAAGGGTCTTATGGCGAAAACCACACTGTGGTGCTATCTGACTCCAAAAAAGTAAAAAGAAATGACGTATCTGAGGGTGAAAACCTCTCTGAGGCACCCGAAGATGGAAGGCTTGACATTCTCCCAGCATCATATGAGGAAAAATCATCCATGTTGGTAGAGGAGACTATAAAGACAAACATTGGTACAGAAGAGGTTCCACACAACATATTCTTGGCTCAATCATTGACAGAGTCGGAAAGGGGAAAATTCATAAGCTTCTTCAAGGAACAACAAATCAACTTTGCGTGGTCATACGCTGATATGCCTGGACTAGATCCGGATTTGGTGATGCATCATTTAACAGTCAAACCGGGGGCAAAACCAGTAAAACAGAAATTGAGGAAAATGCACCCACAAGTGGCATTACTAGTCAAGGCAGAGCTGGAAAAATTATTGGATGTCGGATTCATACGCCCAATTGATTATCTCGAATGGATTTCCAATTTAGTACCTGTCAGCAAACCAGATCACAGTATCCGAATATGTACAGACTTCAGAGATATCAACAAGGCTTGTCCAAAGGACGATTTCCCATTACCAAACATTGACTTGATCGTGGATCTCACAGCAGGTCATGAGATGTTATCTTTAATGGATGGATTTTCTGGATATAATCAAATCAGGATTGCACCTGAAGATCAACATAAAACATCATTCACTTGTCCATGGGGAACCTTCTGTTGGAATGTCATGCCCTTTGGGCTGAAAAATGCAGGTGCTACGTATCAAAGAGCGATGACCACTATTTTTCATGATCTCATGCACATAACAGTGGAAGATTATGTTGATGATCTCTTGGGAAAATCAATAGACAGAGATACACACTTGGACATACTTTCAGTTGTCTTTGATTGGCTGGAAAAATACAAGGTAAGATTAAACCCAAAGAAATGTGTCTTTGGAGTAACCTCCAGGAAGCTCCTAGGATTCATTGTGTCTAAAAGAGGAATCGAAGCCGATCCAGCAAAGGTCAAGGCTATCTTGGACATGCCGCCACCCAAGAATATCAGTCAACTTCGATCTTTACAAGGGAGACTCCAGTCCATACGAAGATTCATAGCACAACTTGCGGATAAGTGTAATCCTTTCCAGCACCTGCTACACAAAAACATCAAGTTCAAATGGGATGAGAACTGTCAACAGGCTTTTCAAGCACTCAAAGACTATCTTTTGAACCCACCAGTCTTAATGCCACCAATTCCAGATCAACCTTTGTTACTCTACATATCAGCTACTCCAACGGCATTGGGGGCACTCTTAGCACAACAAATACCTGACGGCAAGGAAAAAGCAGTATACTATATCAATCGCACATTGGTGGGATATGAGCTAAACTACACACCAATCGAACGTGCATGTCTCGCTATGGTCTTTGCTTCACAAAAATTACGACATTATATGCTCACTCACAAGACCAAGTTGATTGCCAAAATTGATCCACTAAAATATCTTCTCAACAAAGCTACGCTTACTGGGCGGCTGGCCAAGTGGGTAATGATCCTGAGTGAATTTGACATTGAATATGTAGACAGAAAAACTATAAAAGGACAAGCAATTGCAGATCAATTGGCAGATGCTCCCATGATAGATGATGTTCCTCTACAGTCAGAATTTCCAGATGAGTCCATTCTAACAATATCACCTGCTAAGCCATGGCAATTATATTTTGACGGCTCATATACACAGCACGGGGCAGGAGCGGGTATACTCTTTATAACTCCGCAAGGCGATTCTATACCAAAGTCATACCGCTTATCATTTCCTTGCACCAACAATATAGCGGAATACGAGGCATTAACAACTGGATTAAGAATTGCAGTTCAGTGGAAGATCCAAGAGCTTCGTGTTTTTGGGGATTCTCAACTGGTCATCCGGAAAGCAACTGATGATTATCAAACAAAAGACGAAAAACTAATGCCTTACAAACAACTGGTAGATGATCTGAAACAGCACTTCACAAAGATAGAGTTTGAGCAGATACCAAGAGAACAGAATCGTGCTGCAGATGCCATGGCTACAATTGCTTCGCTCATTGATCTACCGCAAAATGAGACCTGCTATGAGTTCCTGGTAGACAACCTGTTGATTCCTTCATACGAGATCACTCCTACGGAAATGATATGTGTTGTTGGTCCTGAATCCCAGTTATATGGTTCCATATTCACATACCTTCGCGACAATATCTTACCTCCCGATCTATCGAACAATCAACGTCGTACTTTCATTCGCCAATCCTCTCGATACGTCATTTTAGCTGATATCCTATACCGACGAGGTCTAGATGGCACCCTTCTTAGATGTTTAGAGAGTGACGAAGCTCAGATTGCGTTACGAGAAGTGCATGAAGGGATATGCGGTCCACATACTAGTGGTCCTACCTTGGCCAAGAAACTCATCAGGACTGGATACTACTGGCCTACTATGGAAAAAGACTCGTATCAGTTTGTCAAGAAGTGTAAGCAGTGTCAAATTCATGGAGACCTCATACATGCACCAGCACAAGAACTACAACCACTTGCATCTCCTTGGCCCTTTTGTCAGTGGGGACTCGATCTCATAGGCAAGATTCACCCTCCTTCTTCCAATGGTCATAAATTCATTATCACAGCCACAGAGTATTTCACAAAGTGGATTGAAGCCGTGCCTCTCACACAAGTTACAGGGAAACAAATTGCTACCTTCATCCTGAACTACATTATTTGCCGATACGGGATTCCTACTTCCATTATTACTGATAACGGGCGTCCCTTCAAAAATCAGGATGTTCGTGAACTCTGTAACCGCTTCCATATCTCTCATCATTTCTCCACACCATATTACCCCCAAGGTAATGGCCAAGCTGAGGCATCTAACAAAACAATTCTTAAAATCCTTAAAAAGACAGTCGACGACGCTGGCCGTAACTGGCATATCCAACTCAATCCTGCACTTTGGGCCTACCGCACAAGTGTCCGCACACCTACAGGAGCTACACCCTATTCACTTGTCTACGGCGCTGAAGCCATCTTGCCTCTTGAGGTCGAGTTACCTTCTCTACGGGTCTCCTTGAGAAACATAATCAACGATGAAGACTACAGGGTCTCTCGCTTACAAGAACTAGAACTGCTGGAGGAACGAAGACACACTGCTTTTAATCATCTCAAGGCTTACCAACAAAGAATGAGTCGCAGTTACAATCATAAAGTCAAGCCTCGCACATTTGAAGTAGGTGACTTAGTCCTCAGAGAGAACCCCAAGAATCAACAAGACAGAGAGAAGAAGGGCAAGTTCGAACCAAACTGGCTTGGTCCTTACATCATCACAGCGGTATATGGATCTGAGGCATATCAGCTCTCAACTACAGAAGGTGAACCCTTGGAGGATCCTATCAACAGCATGCACCTTCGCAGGTTCTACACATAGCTCTTCAGAGTATCCTAAATCGAAAAATCAAAAAAATCAAAAAAATTCAAAAATACAAAAAAAATCATAAAACAAAAAAAATCGTTACTTGGTGAAAACCTGGCAAACAGGCGTCTTGTGACACAAAAACATTGAAAAATTGAAAAAAGTAAAGAGAAATAATTTCGTCCAACGGTGAAAACCACTTCGGTGGCGCCCTGGGCAAGTACCATGGTGAAAACTGGGTCACCAGCGCCATGTGTAGAGACATTGCTCCTCCCTCCTTCAGGATTCTCTTCCATCATTTCACTTTGCACACACTCACAACCTATTCGTTCATAATAAACTTACCCATTCCCATCATGGCTTGTTATTAATCTACCCAAGATTGGTTAGCCATTCATAATAAACCTTCCTTTTCACCTCCCTTTCCATCCATAATAAATCAGATCCTATCTGTGGCTAAGGCAAATCCTATGTCTAGTGATGGTTGTGGAACTGAGAACATCACATGTTTCGAGGAGTACAGTTTCTTCCAGCTTCCTTCAGTCTGTCTGCGCACAATCCGCAATAAAGCAGCATTTGCATCACGGATCCGCAATAAATTTTCATCTTCTCCATAATAAAGTATCAGTTTCATGGATTCAGTCAGTTTCAGATGAGACACAGCAGCAACAATGGGCTTCAACAAATCAAATCTTTCAACAGACTCAGACAACATTATGGTTCAGTGCTATCTATCCTTTCTGTGAAAGTAAACATTGTGACCACAATCAAATAAGACTTATACAAGTGACAAGAGACACTAAACTTGAGGACTACAGTGGGTGTTGGTGTCGAGTCTTGGTTTTCTTTTGATTTTATCTTTCTGGTGACATGTCTTTTAGCTTTTCTAGGATGTCTTTGACTAGAGATTCTATCTCCAGGATGTCTTTGACTAGAAAGGCGAGGATGGGGTATCATCACCTATTTATATTTGTTGTCTGTGGATTGTCTCTTAGTAATGCTATGACTTGTCCAAGGATATGAGGACACTGTGAGTCTAGTGTGAACTGGGGCATTCCTTGTTTGTGACTGTCTTATCTCCATGCAAACAGGTACAATGACTTTCTGGGTCGAACATATGCCTCGATTGTCATAACCTATTTTGCCATAATAAAGCTCAATGATGATAATGCACAAGAAGCTCTTTCACGTTCATATCTTCTGTCTTCCATCCCCCTTTCTTGATTGACTTCCATTGTCCTTCTCGAGTCCGCGTAGCCCGCTATCACATGACTGAGTATAATGACACACCAAAAACATTTGCATTTCATATAGTTACACTTGTATCATCACATATAAGCATTTCATACATACATATAGATATCACAATTGCATCACATCCTGCATACAACACATGTTAGCACATCTCACATTTTCATTATGTAAATAATCATTTGCATTATCATATTCATCTGCATTACATACATTCACATCTCCATCATGCATCACATATACAACATAAAAGAACAAAAATATATTGCATTGCATCATATAAGCATCCATATCATAAAACATGTATCACATAAGAACATTTCATCACATAAGGTACACATGCATATAGCTGCCGCAAAAATGAATAATCTCTCATATATAATCAAAAGTGTCATGATACAATGATGTCAAAAGAATCATATGGCTACAAAATCACCCGCAGGTGTCTACAATACAAAAATGGTACATATACTGATACAAGGGGAGCCCTCTATGGCTATGATGAACTCCCTCCCTCGGAGCCGCCTGGCCTCGACGGATGCTGAGCTATAGAAGGACCTGCTCCGAGATCACCCTGCCTGTCTGGTGGTGGTGGAGGACCCATGACCCCACTACTAGATGCCTGCCTCCTACGACTCCCTCCCGTAGCCATCGTTGTACGTGATGGTCTATGGAAGCTCCTCGCCCGCTGATCCGCTGGCACTGCACCATAGTAGAGGTCCCTCCAGTACCCAATCTCCTCCCCGGCTCGCAGCACATATGCGTAGCCTGCCCCTACGTCCTCTGCCGCCTGCCTCCCTGCCCTCAGAGCTATCTCAGCCTCAGTATATCGCTGGATGGCCTGGTCCCTCTCTCGCTCTGTATCTCGGAGTCTGATCCTGAGGCGATCCCTCTCCCGCTCCAACTCCTGGATCTCATCTGCCTGGCCCTGGCAGATCTCTCTCAGCTCTAGCAGCTCATCCTCCTCAGGATCTCCACCCTCATCCTCTGCCTGTGGCTCCTCCTCTGCAGGTGCCCGCACCTGTGCCTCCCCCTGTACCTGTCTAGGTGCCTGAACTGGTGCCTGTCTCTGTACATGCCGGGGAACCTGCACCTGTCTCTGTACCTGTGCCTGTACTGGCACCTGTCTCTGCACCTGTCCCTGCCTCTGTCCCTATGCTGCTGGTACCTACAGGGGCAATCCACCGCGACCTCTCACCACTACTTGGGCTGGTCCCTCCTGTCCTCCCTCCCTCCGAGGTGCCACCCACCTCTCCCCCACTACTCCCCTCCGCCTCCATCCCTACCTCCATCCCCTCCACCGTCATCATCGTCATCCCCTCCAACCTCTCCCTCCAGCAGCTCTCCAGGATCTGTCAACCTCGGAAACGAATGCTCTGCCCAATACGCAGCATACTCTGCGTCCATCCCTGCATCCTCCACCTCTGGCCACATATCCCAAGGTAGTGGCATCATCTCTGTCATCTGTGTCACGGCCTGATCATACGATAACAGTGGTCCAAACTGAGCCTGATCCCTGACTGTGCGGACATACATGCCCGAGCCTCGCGGCATCCTCTGGATCCTGCCGAACTGTCTCCCAACCCTGTCAACCAGCTGCCTCTCCAGTATGTAGGGCGTACGCCCAATCAGATACCTACTCCTGAATGTATAGGGCAGCTCCACGGCATCGTCCTCCCACTCCTCGCACCCCAGGTATGGCCTCCAGATGACCATGTCAATGTCATCTATAACCCGCCTCCAGTGCTCCAGCCGGCCAATCTGAGGCTGTGACGTAATCATATCATACAAATGTACAAAACTTCGTCCATGTCCTCTGCCCCTGAAGTAGATAGGCCGTGTGATAGGAAGGTGCTCATATGCCCAAACCTGCAACAATGTAACTCCGCAGCCCAGTCCTACTGATCCGTGATAGACAAACTGATGCAGCTCATAGTATAAATTTGCCAAGACACATGGCCCCCACGCATATCTGGTGTGCTCAGTCACCAGTATCTCCAGTGCTCCTCCCCAGCCCACTGCCAACCCCCATGTAGCCCTGTCGGGACATAAGAAACCACTGATGGCTCCTCCAATAACAGCTGGTAACACTAACCCTGTCGCGGTCATGGTATCCCATGCCACGTGACCTGCTCTCATCTCCAACCCGGGATCCTGGAATACCCGTCTCAGTGCCTCCCTATCTCCATCTCGATCATATGGAATCAGCTCTCCATCGATCGGTATGTGCAGTATCCTATAGACATCCTCGAGCGTCACTGTCATCTCCCCCATAGGTAAGTGAAACGTGCAAGTCTCAGAGTGCCATCTCTCCGCTAGTGCAGTCAGCAAACCCATGTTTGCCCGAAACTCAGGCACATATAGCACATGTCTGAGACCCATCTCCTCAATAGCAATCCTGTCCTGAATTGACAACTCTGGTCGCAATCTCTGTGTCGACGGGAATCTCTCCCGTGACTCTAGCATAGGCAGATACTCCTGCAGTCAACCAATCAATCATATCAGTTATCGTGGCATTCACTGTTTATCACATAATGCTACTTGCTATCTAAATGCATTTGGTTATCTATCCTAGTGACACTCACTGTTCATCACAAAGTGTTGCTATCTATCCTAGTAGTGCTCCCTGTTCATCACAAAGTACTACGTGTGTGACATTCCCTGTTCATCACAAAGTGTTACTCACATTCGCACTCCCTGTTCATCACAAAGTGTTGCCTATCTTAGTGCTCCCTGTTCATCACAAAGTGCCTTGATCTATCCTAGTCTTCCTAGAGGACCTGCTGGCGTGTATCCTCTCAGCAGCTTATCCAATCGACAGCGTATGTTCATCACAGAACTGCCGATTTGACCTAAAAGACCAAAACCATGCATTTTGACACACAAATGCGCTTTAAACTCATAAACGCGCTTCTAGACTGCACAAACGCGCTTCTGCAACACAGACGCGCTTTCTGAACACATACGTGCCTAAATCCTTCACAAACGCGACTAGGGAACATAAACGCCCCTACAGGATGCAAACGCGTCTGGAATTCGCAAACGCGCCCGCATTCATCACAAACGCGGTCCCAGTCATAGACGCGCCTGGACCAGACACAGACGCGACTGTTGGACACAGACGCGCCTGGCACAGACACAGACGCGGTTGCGCGTTTTTGCATTTTTTAACTATCCTATTCCTAGCGCATTTATTGCTACCTATTGAGCATTAATGACAAAAATTGAAATGCGTGAAAGTACAAGGAGGTTTTCGGGTACTTACCGGCTCCCCTGCATCTGTTGGTCGCTGAAATCGGCGAACGCGGTCGAATCTATGCACCAAGGCCATCGCTGCTGACTGCTGCTGCTCTTTTCTCACTCTGCACTGTGATCTTGTAAGGGTGTGGATGACAATGAGGATGTCTTTTGCCCGTGGTCTATCTTATAGCCTACCCTAGCCCTCGTCCTCATTTCCCGAGTCAGTATTCTTCATCCTGTGACTCTGTCACTTTATCCGATCAGTCCATTCTATCTCGTCTTTCTTATCGAGAGATTGTCTGCAATCTTTTCAGACATTTTCATCCAATCTCTCGAGGGGGCATATCATTCCCATTCTGGGGCAACTCTGTATCAGTTCATCTTATCTTCTTTGAAACAACGCGACAAGCCGCATTGTCTCAAAGAGGGGCAAAATGTAGACACCCAAAATTGTCATGTCTAATTAAATAAATATTTTATTTATTTAATTATCTAAGCCTAATTCTTCTATTAATTAAATAAATCCTTATTTATTTAATTAATTCATTTATCCTCTTCTAGCCTTATTTCTCATTTAAATAAATACATTTATTTATTTAAATTATCCCTTTCCTAAATTAAATAAATATTTTATTTATTTAATTGTCTTATTCTTCTATTAATTAAATAAATCTTTATTTATTTAATTAATTCATTATCTTTTTCTACACATGACACATGTCATTCATCTCTTAATTCCTACACTACCTACCTCTTTCATTATTTTGGTATTTCTTATACCTACCCTCTAATCCTAGCCGACCTCTCTTTTTACACCTCTCAATCTTAACCCTCCATTTCTTATTGTGTCTTCTATTTAAGGAGATGCTTCCTTCATTGTCAAACCCTAATGACTAATGACCGATTTTGGAGTACTTGGCTACACTACGATCCTACTTGCAACCACATTCCGTTCTTTGTTGAGCTCTTGTGCATATAAAATCTGAGAGCAAATATATCAAGCAAGATCAATGGAGATAGGAAGAATGGAGATCAAAACCCTATTGGACATGTGATGGTATAATCCTTGTGATTTTGTTTTATTTACATTGTCTTAGGTAATCTTCATATGTTATGGTGGATCTTTGTTGTTGTTAGGCTAGGGTTTGGTGGTTGAATTCATTTAGCCTTTCAATATTGTTATTATTGTTATCCATTTTCACCATACACACTCATTACCTCCACTCCGCCAGCAATCTTGAATCTGCTACCCAACCCAAATGGAAGTTGTGAGAGGAATATCTAGAGCACTTGTGTTGGGGCCTCGTCCACATTTGTGCTTGCGTTGGACCCGACCTCCTCCTCGTCTACTACAAGATCCTCTGGGGATATCACTACTCTTTCTTTTGGTAGTCGTTCCGCCCAATCCTTGCCGGCGGAAAAAGATAAGGGGGAATGGCGGGAACCAAAAAAAAAACTAGGGGAAATAAGAAGGCGGATGTGGGAAATGACTCTAAACCAAGTAGACCCTTAGAACTAAGGTAATGGCCAGGGAAATTGCTAGTGGAAGGAAATTAACCTTGGAAACAACACAGAAGAGTAAGAAATGAAGTTCCTCTCATGGAACTTAAGGGGTTTAAATAGCCCCCAAAAGCAGTGTGCTCTTAAGCAATGCATACTCACCAATAGAGTTGATATTATCCTTATCCAGGAGGTGAAAATGAGTTACCAAAATTTTGCTACGCTTGTCGATAGTTTATGGTCGGGTGTTGCCTTTTATTATGGAGAGGCAGATGGTGCTTCAAGAGGAATTGCTACCCTTTGGAATAAGAGAAAGCTGGACGGTTTTGCAGTTGGCTCTTCTCACAACTTTCTTTCCACCAAGTTCACTATGAATAACTTATCCTGGTTCTTTTTTAATATTTATGCTCCTAATACCAAACAGGAAAGGGTTCTGATCTAGGAAGAAATCACTACCTTCTTGATTAACAATAAGGAGAAGTTGTTTGTGCTAGCCGGGGACTTCAACACCCTCCTCTATCCTTCAAAGAAGATAGGAGGTCTAATGGACTACAGTGAGAGCATGCTTGACTTAGCTGACTTCATCAGAAATAATGAATTACTTGATCTTGACCTCCAAGGGAACCAACTCACCTGGTCTAACAATAGAAAAGGCTCCAATCTGATTCAGGTCAGGTTGGACAGGTTTCTGATCTCTGCCAAATGGAACTTTGGGACTAATTCCTCACTCTTATCTCTCCCGCGCACTATCTCTGACCACTCCCCGATCCTCTTCTCCTGGGTTGACAAGCTGACCTCCGGTCCCTCACCCTTTTGGTATGAGATTATGTGGCACTCCCACCCAGACTTCAAGCAATGCATACAAAACTGGTGGAACTCCCCTGTTCAAGGGACGACTATGTTCAGAATTTCTAAAAAGTTGGAAATCATCAAAAGGGAGGTGAAAGTCTGGAGCCTCTCTTCCTTTGGGAATATCTTCAAGAAAAAAAAGGAGGTTGAAACCAATTTGGACCGCCTCCAAAGGACCATTGCGGAGGGGACTTCCTCTAGGATCACTCATACGGAGGAAGAGGGATGGAGACACAAATGGAAAGAAATCATGAATCTAGAAGAAATTTACTAGAAGCAAAGATCCAGGATCTAATGGCTAGCTGAGGGGGACAGAAACACCTCTTTCTTTCACAAATCGGCCTCAAAACATAAAAGAAGGAACAGTATCTGGTCCATCCTCAATGACAAAAATGAGGAAGTGGTGGGGAATAATAAAATTGATCAATGGGCTTCCCTCACTTTGCTAATTCCTACTCGAATGATAGGATCAGGGAACCTACTGAAATCAGTGATAAACTCCTTAGTCTTATTCCTCAGGTCCTAGATGATGTTGATAAGGCATGTGTCTGATGAGGAAGTCAAAGCTGCGGTTTTTGCTATGGCTTCCTTTAAGGCCCCTAGTCCTGACGGCTTCCCCATGGCTTTTTCCAGACTTTTTGGGAAACTGTGAAGTATGATCTCACTAATGCTACTAGGGACTTCATTCTCACTGGTAAACTCTTGAAGAAGTTGAATAACACCTTCATTGTTTTGGTGCCCAAAGTTCCTGATCCGAAACTTATTTCTGACTATCGGCCCATCAGCCTATGTAACTCAGTTTACAAAATTTTCTCTAAAGTTATTGTCAACATTATCAAACCCCTCCTTGATAAATGCATCAGTCCCTCTCAAAGAGGTTTTGTTACGGGAAAGCAGATCCTTGATGTTTTCATTACTACTCATGAGGTCATTCACTCCATGGACAAAATTCACAACCCAAGTATGGCTCTCAAACTTGACATCTCTAAGGCTTATGACAAGGTTAATTGGAAATTCCTGTATGCGGTCCTTTCTAAGATGGGATTCCAGGAAAGATTTATCAATATTATCAAGGTGGCGGTGGAAAGTGTTCACTATTCGGTGATTGTCAATGGCACCCCCTGGGGCTTCTTCAAGGCTGGGAAAGGGCTTCATAAGGGTGACCCTCTCTCACCTTATAAGTTCATTATGGTAGCTTAAGTCTTAAGCAAGAATTTCTCCAATCTGATCAGGACCAATAGAATCTCAAGGGTAAAGGTTGCTTCCACTCTCCCCCCTATGGTTATGCGGCAATTTATGGACGACGCCTATTTTTTTGGCCTTTCGTCTATGATAGAGGCTAAAGTGTGGAAGCATCTGCTGGGAGATTACACCCATGCCTCTAGTCAACTGATTAACTATAGCAAGAGCAAGGTTTACTTCTTTAACACAGATAGAATTCTCCAGGGTAAACTTACCCAAATCCTGGGTTGTAGTGTTGTTGATCTCCTTGATTCCTACCTGGGTCTCCCCCTCACTACCAAGGAGGTCACCCCCCACTTTTGGGATTCAATCCTAGAAAGAATGCAAAAGAAACTCATGGGCTGGACTGGAAAAACTTTGAGTAGTGCGGGAAAACTCCAGCTTCTGACGGCCTCCCTTCAAGGTGTCCCTGTCTACTTTCTCTCTCTTTTCAAGATTTCCAATGCTATGGCTGAGAAACTCGAGATAATCCAAAGAATCTTTTTGTGGACGCGTTTGGAGGAGAAGACCAGAATCAGCTTAGTCAACTGGGATAAGGTATGCAAACCAAAGAGCATGGGTTGCCTTGGGATCAGAAAAATCTCTGATCTGAATAAAGCCTTGTTGACTAAAATCGGATGGATCCTTATGAAGGGAAAAATGGACTAGAGCATGATTATGAGGGCCAAGTACGTCAACCACACCCCCTTCCCCTCCCTTTTCTCTTCCAATGTGCTCCCTCCTGGGTCTAAAATTTGGAACAACTTTGTTAAGAACAAGAAACTTATCAAGTAGGGTCTAAAGTGGCAAGTTGGAAGTGGCCAAAAAATTAGATTTTGGGAGGACAACTGGATTGGGGATAGACCCCTTGCCTCCTCCTGATTCAGTTGTCTAATGATCCCTCTAAAGGATTTAAATGGATCCCCTGTGAGCAACTACATCTCTCCCTCCCGCTGTTGGTTAAGGCTTGTTGATAGTCTGGGAAATACCCCCCAATGGATTCATCTGGGTGAAGAGATGCAATCCCTTATGTAGGGGATCAGGATCCCCTGTTTCACTCACACTGATAAATTTGTTTGGACTTTGAATCCCTCAGGGGCTTTCAGTGTTAAATTGGCCTACAATCTCTTGGTTGCCTCCTTCAATGATTGTTGCAGTTGGAAAGAGGTTTGGAACTCTTAGCTCATCCCTAAAATTAACTTCTTCTGGTGGATGACCCTTCATGGGACGGTCCTTACTATTGATAATCTAAAGAGGGGGGATTTATGCTTGCCAACAAATGTGTTATGTGTAGTTATGCGGAGGAAAACATAAATCACCTCTTTATCTATTGCCCTTTTGCTTCTGGGGTTTGGCACAAAGTTCTTCAGAAATTCAATTTGGTTTGGACATTCTCGGAAGACTTGCAGTAGTTTATCAGCAACTGGAAGTGCCCTTCTACTCACCCGCCAATCACTCTCTTTTGGAGACTCATTCCTCCCCATGTCTGTTGGCATATCTAGAAGGAAAGAAATAATAGGATTTTTCGTGACACCAGCAGCTCGATTGACATGGTGACTGACTTAGCTGAGAATTACCTCAGGGAGAGCGCCATCATCAGTAAGTGGAGAACCCCGAAAGCCAGCCCTATGGCCCTGGATCAGAGGTGGATTAAAATTTGGAAGTTGCCTGATAACTTCCTTTGATATGACAATTCAAAAAAGATGGAGAGGCTCAATACCAGATGGTCATCACCTCCCCCCCCCTCGCTGAAGCTCAATTTTGATGGTGTTGCTCATAGTGGCTCAGCGGCAGGGGGAAGAATTATTAGGGATAGCTTGGGCAACCTGGTTTTGGCCTATGCAGGAAATTTTGACTCTATTTTGAGCAACATGGTGGAAGCCCTTACTCTTTTTGGGGGGCTTAAGATGGCCCTTGGCACCGATACCAAAAAATTGATCATTGAAGGGGACTCTAAACTGGTTATTGAGGCCACTAAAGGTGCTTCAGGGATCTGCTGGAGAATCAAAAATGTCATCAAGGACATCTGGTCCATGATTGTCTGGCTGGAAGATTTTCAAATTCAGCATATCTACAGAGAGGGAAATGGGGTGGCGGACTCTCTGGCTGCGGCGGGTCTGGAGATAAAAGGAATGAGGTACTGGGGGCACCTAGATTCTCTCACTGACAAGCAGAAGGACCTTATTGGAAATGAACAAACCACCTCTATCAAGCAATGAAGTACCACTTTCCTTTAATCAATAGGCTGCTATGATATGCTGCTGGCGGGATTTTAAAATTCAAATTGGGCAGGCTTCACCTTACTGGGTTTTAGTGGTCCCCACCTGCTCTGCCAGATGTTGACTTGGTTGGCCACCTATTTCTACGTCGTCGATGGGTTGAAGTGCCAACTTTTGATCATTAATAACAAGGACCCTAATTATTACAATAAATGGAACCTTAGAACTTGCCATAATGACAATTTTTGCAAGTTGGCAGAGATCTCTAGAGGTGTCCCTTCACATGCTTCTCGGAGCCGGCGGACGCAGGCCTTGGGAAACAGCACCAAAAATCATTATTACACCTTGCACATTATTTTGGCTAATTACCGTTTGTTTTCTCTTAACTCCAGCTCTGGTTTTCCTCTCTGCATTTTTCCTTTCAGGCTTGCGTTGTATCTCAACTTCACTCTGGAGGAAGCTAGCATGGGAGGGGATTAGTCTGGGTTGAACCAGACATAATTGACGACTATTTTCATAACAACTCATGTGTCTGGATGTAAGCTAAGGAAGGAGGAATCATCCCGTTCATGGAAGCCATGAAGGGATTCGACGAAAACCTCTCAATATAATTTGTCAACAGTTGGAAGGATAGGAGGGTGGTAATGGAGGACATTTCATTTGAAATCAATGAAGAATTTATGGCCCAGGCTACGGGTCTCTCCACTCAAGGGAGGAAAGGGAAGAAAACCAGCAAGGTTGCAGACAAAAACAACATGAACCGCTTCTTCAAAAAGGGCGAGGAACCGACCAAAATGCATGGGGGCTTCAACAGGGAATGTTTACCCTACCCATGGGATCAGGTTTGCAAAATCATAATGAAATACTTCACCCTTGAGGGAAGGTATGGTGTGTTCTACTATTATCACTTTCCACTGCTAAACCACTTTCGCAACCATGACACCATTTCTTTTCCTTTTTTTCTGCTGCATGCTCTTGAGTCTACTGTCAAAGATGTCCGCAATTGTATGAGCCAAGAGGGTAATTTTACCATCCTCCACCAGGGGCTGATGTTTAGGCTTTACAACTTTCATAAGGCCCTTTGCCCACCTAAATTTATCTCGGTTCAACCCGCCCCCTCCATTTTGGGTCCCCCTGAAGGCTCTAAAAAAGGCTCCAAGAAGTCTTTGAAAAAGTCGATGACTCCTTATCAATCCCCTGACCAAGGCCTCCCCTGCCCCCTTAAAATTGGGGAAAAAAATAAATGCAACCCTTCTGTTGCAAAACCCACCTCCAAGAAACCCATAAAGGAGCCCAAAATCCTCCTTGTTGAGTTTGATGTTGAGGAGGGTATCACCTCGCGTAGATCCCACAGAAACAAATCTAGGATGAAGAAAATAGTTGTGAGAAATAATTATGCTGAAGATGATGAGGAGGATTATGAGAAAGAGGAGAGTGAGAAGGGGGAGGAGGATCTGGAGGCCACGGAGGGATCAGATTCCTCCAATTTAGGCACCAATGTCCCTGACTCAGAGACCATCAAGGAGGATACCAAGAACACCTCCCCTCGTTCCAACACTCCCCTGCCCCACACCTTAGAGGAGGATGGTAGACACTCTGATGGCAGGAAGACCGTTGTTGATGAAGCGGAGAAGAAAGAGGTGGAGCAATGTTCGGGTTGCAGGGCTATCTCTGAAGATCTTCATGGTGTTAAGAAAAAGCTAGAGCACCTGGAGTCCTATGTCAACAAGATTGGAAAATTCGCTATCAAAGTGATGCACTCGTCTACTACCTCTCTATGCTTGCTCCACCAGGATAAGGCGGATCCGGAAGGGCTGGGAAGCGACACCACTAAGGAACTGTTCCAGTTCCTCACTGATGACTGGACAGGGCTCACGCTCTCTAAGCACACAGGTGTTGATAATTAGGTTGTACGGCTGGTTTCCTGCCTGTTAGGGTTTCAAGCAGATCCAAAGCAAATATGAACTAACAATTATATGCAGATTTAAATACAAAAGATAAAGAAATAAAACAGGACACAGATAACACAGAGATTTAACGTGGTTCACCCAGAATGGGTTACGTCCACCATACACAGCCGTCCAATCTTTCTTATTATCCAGCAAAAACAGTACATCAACCTTACAATGCCTTAAGCATCCCAACCGCTTATAACATGCATTTTTAGGGCAACAAACAAAGTTGGCCTTTTTAGGGTTTTATTACAATGTCGGTTTTTATCAACAAAAAACGGCGAGGATACGTGCAAAGTGTACAGTACTTTGCTGATCAGTCGTCACATTTCAACACTGCCTTCTTGCTTTAGTTTTTGTCGCTGGAACGTTTGTTTCCATGGTAATATTGCTACTTTTAACAGTTGTTATAGTAATGACGTTGGTTTACTGCTAGTTATGGCGCTTGTTGGATGAGATTGGTGTCAATCTCGGGTTATCGAATAATGGCAGGCAGTTTTTGTTTTTGATTATTAGAGTAGGGATTGGCTGACTGCCGCGTGTCTGTGATGCGTGTGCTGGTAATGGTTTATCTATTTCTTTCGGGTTAGCCCCCGGTTTTGGCTGCTTTTTAATCAAAAATAAATTTCACATTAAGATATTTTCAATATCATCATGTAAATTTGTATGGAAGGTTTTTTTTTTTTAATTTCATAAAATTATTATCTTATTTAAGTTTAGTATTGAAGAAGTTGAAATAAATTTTTTTTAATAAAATAAATTTAAAATTTATTTAAACTCTTTAATAAATTTTATCTTAAATTTATTTAAAAACTTAAATAAATTAATTCTAATATTAATAATTTGAATAAATTTATGAAGTTACTAAATTTAATATTAGTAAGTTTGATAAATTTTAAAACATTTAATAGTTATTAAATTTAATATTCATTTATTAATATTAATATTCATTCAATTAATAATTTAATAATATTAATAAGTTTAAAAACTTTATTAAACTAACTTTTATAAATTTAATAAGTATAATAATGTAATTTTAACAAATGTTATAACTTCAATAACTTTCTTTAAATACATTTTATGATTTTAATATATTAATTTTTATATATATATTGAAATATGTATATAGTAGTGTAAATTTAATTAATGTGAAAATAATGATAACAATAGAATTTTAGTATAGTTTCAAAATACAAATATAAAAGTACATTTGAAATTATAGAATGTTTGCAAAATTCTCATTCCACATTCTAAAATATAAAATTTTACAAATAATTGTGGCTACCATATATTCACACAATCTGGTGGAAAAATTATTGTGGCCACTATATATTCATACAGTCTACCGGCATGCTAAATAATGGTATATAACTTCCATACTTATTAGTTTCAATAAGAAGTTGTGGGTCAAACTCTAGCAATTCAATGGTAGACAATCTTGCTATAATCATCAACACCAATTGTTATGGTAGCTCTTCCCACATGCATTTTAATATTTTATTCTTCATGAAACCTGCAACATGTAAACATATCCAAATTTTGTAGAAGAGCATTTTTGAAAAAAATATAGAGTATGCAATGGTGTGAACTTTAATTTCAATAGATCTTATGAAAATTAGGATTTGAGTTAATGTTAGGGTTAGTGGTAGTGTTTTTGATATTAGTAGCAGCCAAAACAAGGGGGTTGACCCAAGAGAGAACAAGGAAACAATGGCAAGCCAACTGTCAGCAGAACATCGGCAAAATTACAACCCTCTTACTTACCTCTATAAAAAACAATGATCATTCTACGTAAGTTCAACAAATATATAAGTCATAATAAGCATAATAAACCTTTGCCATGCAGGGCAACAGGTGGATAAGTTCATATCTAAATAGAAAATAAAACTATCAGCACGTAGGCAGCTAGGACCGAACAAAAAACCAGCCTTCCAAGACATAGAAACCAACTATTTATTTTTTCCATGGCTCCTCTTGGGGAGAATCTTCCTAGCCCATTCCTTGGTGAGGAATTTAAAAAGGGCCCTGTAGTCCTCGTCTTCCTTGCTTTTGCCTTTGATAGAATTTTCCTACAGGAGACACAAAGTGGTCGTCGAGCAACGCATCACATTCAAAGCAAACTTGGAGATGTCCTATAGCTTGTTTTTCATAGCCTCCATCCTGTTGGTGATTTCCTGTACATTATCAAACAAAACCTCCACCAGGTTGTTTTCTTCTTCCTCCTTTATGTTTCTCACCTCCTCCACCATCATCATTTTCTCGAACCTGAGGGTCGGGGAGGGAGAATTTGTTTGGGATTTGGGGTTGGTCTCCAGACTCATAGAATTTTTAGGTCTTTCAGATGCATGAGTGGAGCTGACAGAGTAGGGGGTCAAGGTAGACTGGAACAGGGCCACATTCTTAGAAGGGATTGAATTCCCAGTTTCATGGGAAGAGGAGGGGTCTCTTAGCGATTTATCAGGGGGTTTGGAGGCCAATCTCACTGAACGGAGGGGGGTGTTGGCCTCATAAGTAATTTCCATATCGGAATCAATCTCCTAGATTATAACTTTCTTAGGGGCTCTAACATCCTCAAGAGGGCATTTTTTTATTTTTCTTGTTGCAGGAGCCAATTTTAGGAAGCCGAGGAGGGCTAGCATCAGGGTTAATGATAGCAATAGCATGGGGCAATTATCAGCCACATTCTGGATGGAGATAGCTCGGGGCGGGCAAAGGGCCAGGTGGAAGTTGTAGAGATGAAGGATGAGGCCTTGGTGTAGAATGGGGAGGTCTTTTCCTTTTTTCTTGGCCTCGGCAATATCCTTAATGTTAGAATCCAACGAATGAAGCAGGAAAAACGGAATGGAGATGAAATCCTTGTTTCTAAGGTGGTTAAGGAATGGGAGGTGGTAATAGTAAAAGATTCCATACCTTCCCTCCATAGTGAAGTATTTCATAACAATATAGTAGACCTCATCCCATGGAGACGGAAGCTTCTCTCGGTTGAAACCACCCGCCCTCTTCACCGAGTTTTCACCTTCATGAAATAATTGTTTCAGACTAGTGGTATCTGAAATGCAACTATGTTTCTTCCATTTCCTCCCCTCCATAGACAAACCCGTCGCTTGAGCAATAACTTATTCATTTATTTCAAAGGAGATTCCCCCCATGGTGGCCCTTCTATCCTCCCAGGGAGCCACAAATTGCTTAGACAATCTCTCATCGTTCCCTTTCATGCTTTCCATAAATTTGTCGATCCCGCCTTCTAAACAAACAAACCACACCGTTGGCTTTGCTTTAAAATCCTCAGTTTTTTCGGGTTCTAGTCTTATCTTATCACCCCTCATAGTCGTTTCCTCTAGCTTAACAGAGCAGAGGATAAACAAGGTAGCAAAAACACAAAGTTGAACCAAAGCAAGAGCAGAGTTGTGAAGAAAACTAACCCAGTCTTGAGATAAAATCACGCAATAACCGATGTAATTATTGCAACTTATGCCTAAGTAGACATCATAATCTTGAAATTTACTATACTCATGCGAACCCTCAATTCAACTACTGTGATTAGACTTATCCTAGTTGTCACCTTTATTGCCGCCAATAAACTCCGTCCGGATGATAAATAGAAAATAGCCTTTCCCGATATCACTACTTTCCTCATTAATAAATCCCTTTTGAAAGTGATGACAAGGCCATCCGTGGCTATGTGGCAGGCCAAGCCCATGATGGGCAGGTTTCCCTTCTAAATTTAAAATTTGAAAATTGGCACGCTTCATCTGGTAATGGTTATACGTGTTCATCCTTGGACTTGGTTTTTTTCAATCTCCAAGATCACCTTGGTGGTAACTGGCAGCAGATTGGCGTTCCTCCAGCATCGTAAGCTTTTCTGCAGCCTTCCTGCCACCACCATGGAATCCGCAGTCGCATTCCCTTCTCTAAAGATTTGTCGGATGGTGAAGCCCTCAAGGTTAGCCATAAGCATCCTGGCATCCCTCAAAATGGGATCAACTTTCCACCTAGCAGTAGATCTACCACTTACCATTTCCACAGTGATCTGCGAATCGCCTTCAATTTCCAGATGTTTAATGCCAATGGATGTGGCAAATCTCAGACCCCATAGGAGAGCCATTCCCTTTGCCTGGGTGACAATATGGTTCTTTAGGTTGCCCGCATAGGCTGCCACAATATTCCCCAAGTGGTCACAGATGATTCCACCTCCAACTTGGCAGACATTTTGAGCAGACCCATCAAAGTTCATTTTGTGCCAATGGGGTTTTGGGGCTAACCATTTAGTCTTTTCCTTTTGATTTTAGCATTGTTGTTGAAGACTTCGAACTCCGGGGGAGATTCCAGACTTTACAATTTTTTTCTGCATCGAATTAGGAGGATTTGGGGGGGGGGGGGGGGGGTGGGGGTTTCCACTTAGTCACCAATATGTTATCAAGAATCATTTTGAGGCAATTGTGGAAGACACTATCCGAGGGGGCTTCAGCATCTTTGAAAATTCTATTGTTTCTTTCCTTCCATATCCCACAATAGATGTGCGACGGGATCTACCTCCATAGTTGGAGGATCAAGGGGTGGTGGAAGGGGGGAGTCCAACCAATAACAAACTGATTAATGCTAATCTGAAAGGCCCATTGTAGGCTACATTTTTCCAGGGTCCTAGACCACAAGTGTCCAGCGAAGGGGCAGTGGATGAACAGGTGGTCAATTGTTTCCTCTTCGGCTTTACAAAGAATGCATCTATTGGAAAGTTGGAAGCCCCTCCTTTTAAGATTGTCCTGAGTTAATATTTTTCCATGCATTAGGAACCACCAAAAGAAGTTGACTTTGGGGATCAGTTGAGAGTTCCATATCTTCCTCCAGCACTCCACATCGCCAGCGGGTCTCAGGAGTTGTTTGTAAGGAGACTTGACCGAGAAATCCCCCAACTGGGTCCCTTTCCAAATGAATTTGTCTTCTTGAGGAGAAAGGGGAATTCTACATTCTAGCATAATATCCTACAGCTCCCGAACCATGGGTAACATGTTGGGCTGATTAGAGAAAAACTAGACAATGTTTTTCCATCTTCGTCTACCCAGCTCCATCTAATCAGCAATGTAATCCCCCAGGTGCTCTTTTAGGTGATACATAATTTGGCGGAAACAAGTGTTTGCCATAGGTTTGTCTTCCACCCAAGAGTCCTCCCAAAATCTAATCTTTCAGACATTTCAGTCCTTCTTTGATAATAGGTCTAATTTTCAGGATGTTGTTCCATAGTTTAGATCCCTGAGGATGGTCTCCCGTACTCAAGTTACAATAGAATTGTTCCCTTTCCAGATACTTGGCCCTGATAATGTTACACCAGTCTACCTCACCTTTAGCCAGGGTCCGTCCCACTTTAGAAATTAAAGCCTTATTCAAGGCATTTATCTTTCTGATACCAAGTCCTCCCATGGATTTGGGTAGGCAAACAGTGTCCCAATTAACCAGAGCAAGGCATCTTTTTTCCTCCATACCCATCCACAGGAATTTTCTTTGGATTTTATCAAGTTTTTCCCCCATAGCACCATATAGTTTGAACAAGGAAAGGAAGTAAATTGGGATGCCCTGGAGGGAAGCAACCGGGAGTTGAAGCTTGCCCGCACTAGGTAAGTCCCTGGAAGAGAAACAGTCTTACACCCTAATATAGAGAGGATTTTAAGCTGGAGGTCATTAGGGGCGTTGAAGAAGAAAACATTACTCTTATCATAATCGATACATTGCCCAGATGCCTTGGCATAATCCCCCAATAACTTCTTCCATAATTTGGCCTCCATAACAGAAGACATCCCAAACAAAAAAGTGTCATCAACAAATTGTTGGATAACAAAGGGGGGGATCGTGGAAGCAACTTTGAATCCCTGCAGTCTGCCATTGATCAACATATCAACCACATTTCTGCTCAAAACTTCAGAAATCATGATGAAAAGATAAGGTGACAAAGGATCTCCTTGTTGGATACCTTTTTCAGCCTTAAAACAGCCCCTAGGGGTCCCATTGATTAAGACCAAGAACTGAACCATAGTAACACATTCTCGAATCATATCAACCACTTTCTGGTTGAATCCCAGTTTTGATAGAGTTTTAAATAAAAAGCACCAGTTTACCTTATCATAGGCTTTTGAAATGTCGAGCTTGAAAGCCATACCTGGGATTCTGCTCCTATCCATGGAGTGGATTATTTCATGAGTGGCAATGGTAGCATCTAGAATTTGGTAACCAGGGACAAAGCCTTTCTGGGCAGGACTGATAAACTTTGCCAGAAGGGGCTTGTTTATATTCACAAGGACCTTGGAAATTATTTTGTAGATATAATTGAAGAGGCTTATGGGTCGAAAATCCTTCATGCAATTGGGGTTTGATGACTTCAGGACAAGAACAATGTAAGTGCTATTTAGTTTTTTCAGTAATTTACCAGTCTTGAAGAAATCTTTCACTCTTTTAGTAACATCATAATTAACGATGTCCCAATAATCCTGGAAAAACGTCAGGGGGAAGCCATCCGGGCCCGGGGTCTTGAAAGCTCCCATCGCAAAGACTGTCAAATGAACCTCCTCTAAGGAGATAGGAGTAAGTAGCTGATAGTTATCCTCCTCTCCAATAGCATTAGGGAGCTTACTCAAAAGACTGCCCTGGAGAGACACATTGTTCCTTCCACACTCTGTGTACATTCTTATGAAGAATTCAGTGGCATTTTGACCAATTAGGGAATCACCAGTGATTTCTTGATCTGAGTCATCCCTTAGACTTTTGATAAAGTTTCACCTTTTATGAATGCTTGTCGAGCAATGGAAGAAGGTCGAGTTTTTGTCACCCTCTTTCAGCCACTAAATTATGGATCTTTGTTTCCAGTAGATTTCCTCTTTAGAGAGGATTTCCTTCCAATTCTTATGGCAATCCTCTTCCTCAACCTGCATAGAGTGAGGGGGGGTCCCCTACTGCCATACTGCTCTGGAGTTGTTCCACTCTGGAGCATAACTCCTTTTTTTCTTGAAGATGTCACCAAAAGTTGCCTTATTCCAACCTTTGACTTCTTTGCGGATGAGTTTTAGTTTCTCAACAATTCTGAACATAACAGTCCCTTGAACCAGGGTAGCCCACCAACCCTTGACCAGGTTTCTGAAATTGGGGTGGGAGGCCCACATAATCTCATAGCGGAAAGGGGGGAACCCAGGTAGGGTCTATCCTTCCAAAAGAGTAGGAGGGGGTTATGATCAGAAGTAGTCCTTGGGAGATTCTTAAGGTAGGAGTTGTGACCAATATCCCAGTTGGTAGAGACGAGGAATCTATCCAATCTGACTTGAATTAGGTGATTGCCTTTCCTATTATTCGACCAAGTGTAAGGGACACCCTGAAGATCAAGATCAAAGAGGCTAGTGACATTAATGAGGTTGGCGAGATCCCCCATGCTATCTATAAAATCAACTAGCCCACCACATTTTTCAGAGGGGTAGAGAGGGGTATTAAAGTCTCCAGCCAACATGTACTGAGACTTCTGGTCCGCCAGGATGAGTTCAGAAATTTCCTCCCACACCAAACGCCTTCCCACTTTGGAGTTGGGGGAATATATATTGAACAGGTGCCAATGGTGCACATCATGTTGAAAGGTAACCGCTACGAAATTCTGATAGCTAACATAAATCTTTCCTTGGATTTTTAGGGGGTCCCAAAAGGTAGCATTTCCCCCAGAATCCCCCAAAGCATCCACATACAAAAAGGCAGCCCCCAACCAAAGTTTACCAACAATGGTTGTGTTAGGGGGAAATAACGTACGTTAGTAAGAATAATATTTATATGTGTGTTTATGGTTATGTTTGTCACCGAGAGGTTCCCATCGGGTACTTGGGAGTTGGTGACAGTTGGTAACTTGACCAACCGTCGGGTCTATATATTGTTTGGTTGGAACCTCGGTAGGGGAGATTATGTATGGACATTATGGACACTGGAATAAAGATATAACTCTTCTGGTCTAGCTAGTATCATTGTTATTTATGCTATGATGTATGACTATTTTGTTACATGAATATTTGGTACATGTGGAAAACACTGTGTTATCTGTTCATTCAACAACTGTACATTAAGGACTAAACATTTTGGTGTCGTTGTCGGAACGAACCTGGAGATAACTATGGCGGCAGGCGGAAACAATTAATGGGTCGACCATTTAACCAACAATTAATTGTCGTGGACAGCGACACACACGAAGAGAGTACCATGGAAGAGGAACGAGAGGATCAGTTGACGGTAGACTTGGTGGAGTTGTGGGACGCGTTGGTCACGCAATACGTGCAAAGAGAGGCTCAGGAGAGAGCCATCTCAGAAGGCACGGTACGTGGTGAAATCACCGTCAGCACCCCCATCTTTGACCTGCCCGGAAGTATTCCAAGGTTACTCGCCAGAAATATGATTGCACTCCAAGATCTAAGTGAGGAGACGGCAAAGGAACTTTGGCGGCAACAAGTACTCTGACGGTATGAGGAGCAGATTCGTAGGGAGGAAGAGGAGAGGGAGGCTAGTCGGCATCGTACCTCTGGCACTTAATGCCCCTACGGCCAAACAAAGACAAACGTACCACTACCACCGAAGGAGTAAATGAGGGAACTGTACGGAGATCTCTCTGCATAAAAGAATAGGCCAAAAGGAGACGATGGCTAAGGGAGGTTGTCAACTCAAAGAGTCTGGAGAAATACAGCAGAAGTCGGAGTGTGAGTGAGAGTTGTAATCGAGAGAGGCAAAAATCGTGTACGTGGAAGGAGTTGGCCGAGGTCGCCAGGAACCTGCCACTTCCAGACGTAGTGGATGAAGATCTTGCTGACCAGGCCCCACACTTGACGTCAAGTGAAGAGGACTCTAGAGCCGAGTCACAAAGCACCCGTCGGAATATTCTGAACAAGGAGAGGAGGCAGTACGAGACCTGCATGAGGAAATCGCCACTATTTTTGAAGCAACGTTATTTGGCATTAAAAATTTGTCCTTGTCAGAGGGCATCAAAATAGGAGGGTCAGAACCAGAAACCCCAGGAAGGAGGGACTATAGGAGCAAGGGTGACCAAAGCCCTGCGGACAGGGGCCCAACCAGACCAAGAGTGTACGGTACCCCCCGAATACATAGTACCTTTCTGGCATATAGTCACTTCCAAGTGCTACATAAAACCCTCTAGGAAAGAACAATGGCACACACCCCAGAGAAGCAAAAGCTTTGAAAATTCATGGGCGACGGGTCAGAGGATCCCGTACGGCATTGTAAGACATGCGTGACCATTTGGGAGGCAAATGGCTAGGACAATCGGGATTACTAGTTGAAGGCATTTCCAGCCACTCTGCGAGGAATAGCCATTGATTGGTATACGGACCTGGATGCCCAGTATAAAACATCCTGGAACAGTCTGATGAAGGCTTTTGAAGAGGAGTTCAAACTCCTATAGGACGACAATGAAATTGTGGCGGAGATTTACAATACCAAGCAGGGAAAAAATGAAAGTGTGCGCGCATATAACAGAAAGCTCGGGGAACTACTTAACAAAATGGATAACCAGCCGACGGATGTCCTCAAGAAGCGATGGTTTGTAGAGGGATTGGTACCGTCCCTGAGAAGGACGATGAAAGTGGTCTCTCCACCATTGTACGATGAAGCATACAACCGCGTGATGGATATTGAAAGTGAAAACAAGACATCCCGGGGGAAGCGACGGGTGAGCGACGGTGACAGCACGGATGAAGACAGTGATGGGGGCTCCAAAACCATGCAAGCACTCTGGAAGGATGTGATGAGGATGATGAAGAAATTAAAAGAACTATGGTGCACTAACTGCAAGATTGAAGAACACACTAAGGGGAGTTGTCCCCGCAAAGCCTTCTATGACATCTGCCAAGTAATGGGACATTCCATTAAGGAATGCTCATACAACTTGAAAACATGGAGCACACAAGTGCTCTACGCCCAACCTGACCAATTCACATAGCCAGCAACACCTCTGAAGCCGGCAGCAAACTCTGATGCCTCTCTTGGAGGGTACAGGAACAATTGGCGAGGTAATGATAGGTCCAATAATAACACGCCAAGGAGTAGAATTCAATACGATGTGAAGGGACGACCCATGATTCAATGCAGAAAGTGCAACGAATGGGGTCACTTTGCGCGGGAATGTCAAAACAAGGGTGATGCAGGAAGTTTGCTATGCAAATGGTGCGGTCTAAGGAATCATGAGGATATAGACTGTCCAAGGCAAAAAGGGGTGAATATGTTGGAGGTGGAAGGACCGAGGGAAGGCGTATTGGCAATCACAAGATTACAAAACAAAAAAGCCATGTACCCTGATCCTTGCATGGAGAAGGAAAGACTATAGGAAGCCAGGGTGGATATCGAGCAGGCAATGGGAGAAGAGCGGAGGGCCTCACACCCGACTGCCAGTACACCACTCTGGTCAAGACCAGAGAAAACTATCATTAAGCAAATGTTACAAACCACAATACCAGTATGGGTATCCGACCTTCTACAGACCATGCTACAGTTGAGGATGGCTTTGATGAATGCAGCTGATGACACCACCGTCGACCAGGAACACCAGACGATGACAAAACCACATAGTACGGCTTCGCTGAAGAAACATGGTACGGACGCCATGGACCCTATGCTACTCACAGTAGGTGTTGGATGAAAACCGGCAGTAGTAGAGATGGATATAATGGGATAAAAGCTCACAAACACCATTGTGGATGGTGGGTCCGGAGTTAACGTACTACTGGAGGAAACTTGGCGAAGCCTCGACAAACCTACACTCTGGCCACCAACCTTCCACCTGGTCGGTGCAGATCAACACGATATCAAACCCCTCGGTACCCTCATGGCACAAAAGGTGGTAATCGGGACACAACAATTCCTTCTAGATTTCGTAGTCATCCCACTGAGAAGAAAAGCATACGACGCCCTCCTGGGAAGGGGGTGGCTGATCATGGCCAGAGCTAATAAGAACTAGAAAAAGAATACGCTCTTAATCGAGAGTGATGGTCATAAGTATGTAATCGATCTAAGGAACCAATCCATTAGTGAAGAGCTGGCGTCATCCGACTCTAACTCAAAAGATTCAAGTAGATGGGAGTGGGGTTCTAAAGGAGACAAAGGAGGGAAAGAGCCCGACGACGAAGGAGTGTTGGAACTAGATGGATTCTCTAAAGATGGAACTAGTTCACTGGCTAGACTCTTCCATTGGCAGATGGAGGACTACGAGGTCTTCCACCCGGAGTGCCACATGCTGCATATATGTGAGATTGGGGAATCAAGTGGTGGTATGGAAGAACAGTCATTTCCCTCGAAGTACGGTAGGTACCAGGAGGGAATGGCATGGGTGGATGACACACTAGCCCACCAGTTTGAACGAGACAAACCCATCAAGTACGAGGAAAGGGATGTGGAAAAAATCAATCTAGGCAAGGACGCGGACCTACAGGTGATACTCGTAGGGGATGACTAGAACCCCGTATTGGATCACTCGTACGACGTATGCCAGTCGAGGGAGTGTTTGAGTTATCTGTATGGCATATGGTCGACAAAGAAGGGAGACTGGCATAGCTCGTACGGTGTATGACCTGCAAGGGGAGGAATACCGTACGACAAAACATTGCACCCATAGGAAACTAAGTCGTACGATATTGTACGACTACCAGGGGATAAAGGAGAAAGACTATACGGTCAGAAAATAGACACATCATACATGCAGGATCCGTACAATCCCCTCCTTCATGGCATTCATACACACAAGGAGCAGTGGTATAAAAAGTTTGAGGGTATTTGTGCAGAGATTTGTGCCATTCATGTGGAGCTGAGTGAAGAGTTGGCACAGATTGAAGAGGTCGTACGACCAGGGAGCGGAAGTGCATGAGTTAATCTATATGGTGTAGAGGCAGCAGTTGGTCCAATGGTTCGTACCAATATGGCAGACCAAACAATGGGAGAGGAGGCCGCACCAAGGAAAAATGAGGTTGTCGTACAAGGAATTGGTACTAGTACGACATGTTCAGGTACTGGTACAATGAGCACTAGTACACTACCAGCAGGTATTAGTATGGTTCCAATAGGAACTGGTATGATTCCAGCAAGAAATGGTACGGTAATAGCAAGTACTAGTATGCCAGGTGCTAGTACGACAAGTTCAGGTACTGGTACGAGGATCACTGGTACCAGGTCGGAAGGACAATTTCTGGTAGAATGAATTCATGTTTTTTTCAAGCTAGAACACAAGACATTCTACATGTGCCATCATTCTATCAACCTATTCCTGGACACCATATGCCTGCAAGTACCACCATAAATGTGGGGAACCTTCAAACCATGCGGACGGGTGGAACCGAATAAACCTACCATGTACTACTATACTCACCTGGACACACTAGGTGACACCACACAACCAGCCAAAAGGAGAAGAAAGTTGGACATGTCCGTAGAGGTTGAAGATGCCAGCAATGCAGAGGATTCTGAGGAGGCAGAAGAGACTGAGGAGCAGGAAAGTGGTGATGAGGGGTTTCATATGGCATCTCACACAGTTGCGAAGGATGAAGGGGAAGCAGAGTCGCAACAACAGGAAGAGGAGGAAGAGGAGGATCAACATGGAAGGTTGCGGGCATAATGGAAGAGTACGAGGGTAAATTTTACACCTTCCAAATTATCTTCGGCACACTTGGTACCACAGGAAGCACTTACGGTGGCCATTCCTGTGGGGGACGTACGACTAGTAGGGGTGTTATCCCGAAAAATCAATGAAGAGGAACCACTAGCGTAGTGGTGGGTATCATTACCACAGAAACTAGTACTTGCATCAGAAACCACATAGGGTACCAGTACGGTAGACCAGACAGTAGCAGGGGAGGCCATACTAGGAAAAGACACAATGGCCAAGCAAGGAATTGGTACGATAGATCTAAGTTCTGGTACAGAAGATATTGGTACGGTACCAGTAGGTACTAGTACAACATCAATAGCTATTGGTACAGTGTCAGTAGGTACTGGTACGATTCCAACATGTACTGGCACAACTTTAGCATGTACTGGTATGGCTCCAACAAGTACTGGTACGACTCCAACATGTACTGGTATGACTCCAATGGGTAGTATGACAAGAGCTTGTACTGTACCGACGGGTACTGGTACGGTGCCAACAGGAACTGGTATTGTGCCAACATGAACTGGTATGGTGCCAACATGTACTAGTAGATAGGAACTGGTATGGTGCCAACATGTACTAGATGACAGGAACTGGTACGGTGCCAGCGGGAACTGGTATGGTGCCAACAAGTACTGGTACAATGCCAACATGTACTGGTATGACAGGAACTGGTATGGTGCCAACAGGAACTGGTATAGTGCCAGCATGAACTGGCACTGTGCCAGTAGGAACTGTATGATTCCAACATGTACTGGTACGCCAAGTGCCAGTACGGTACCAGCAGAGAAAGATGAAGCAGGGGATGTGAGGTGCTAGGACGGTTCCTCACAGATGGAGCAAAAAGATAAGAAAATGTTGGAAGCTACCCACATCGTAAAGAAGGCACGAGAACAACAGTTGCTGGCAGAAAAGAACCTAAGACTTCACACCAGACAACAACCTTCTTCTCCGGCCACTACAGAGACGCCTCCTCCCTCTTCTCGGTCCTAGTTTATGTTTTATATTTCAGCTCTTATTATCTTAGTCGTCTGGAAGACGACTACGTTTTTGGGGGGGCTAATGTTAGGGGCAAATAACGTATGTTAGTAAGAATAATATTTATAAGTGTTTTTATGATTATATTTGTCATCGAGAGGTTCCCGTTGGGTACTTGTGAGTTGGTGACGGTTGGCAACTTGACCAACCGTCGGGTTTATATATTGTTTCGTTGGAACCTTGACAGGGGAGATTATGTATGGACATTCTGGACACTGGAATAAAGATATAACTCTTCTGGTCTAACTGGTATCATTGTTATTTATGTTGTGATGTATGATTGTTCTGTTACATGAATATTTAGTACGTGTGGAAAACACTGTGTTATCTGTTCATTCAACAACTGTACATTAAGGACTAAATAGATGCAAAAGTTTGGTAAGACATTTTAACCTCCTGAAGAAGACAAATATCAAGTTTCATTTCCAAGATATACTGTTTAATAGAGAATTTCTTCTGGGGACTGTTGAGACCCCTTATGTTCAAGGAGAGGAACTTCATTTCTTATTTTTGTTGATTCCATCAAGGGTCAATTGTCTGCCCCTTACAATGTCCCTTGCCATCACTTTATGTCTCAGCACCCTCTCCGAAGGTCTTTCGACTTTATTTTCAATACCCCCCACATCTTCTTTCTTAGCCTTGGGTTTCTTCTTCTGAGTCATCCATTCCTCATTGTCTGCCAGAGGAGATCCGAGTGGTGATAACTTCATAGGAGGAGTCAATATGGGGGATTTTTCTGTTTGAACAAACGTCTCGGCTTTGCTAGGGGAACAAGGGGGGCTGTGATTGAAAACTTTCTCACACCTGGGGGGGGTCATGGATCCATCAGGGTTGAAAGATTGAGGAGATGAGGGGATAGAAATCGCCAGAGGCTTGGGGGAGAGGTAGTTATTACCCGTAGCCATGGAGGGGGGTGGAGTGGGATCAGAGGATAGCCGGAGGCTAGACACCGGAGGGATTTCACCCTCTTCCAGGGGTATGAGTGGACTAACATTCTTTGCAGGATCAACCAGGGTTTCTAAGATCTCAAGGATCTTGTCAGTGTGGGGGTAGTCATCAAGGACTTTGTTTACATTAGGCAATCCCAAGGGGGCTGATGAAGAGGGAGCACTTGGGCTAATGGGTTCATCAATAATAGCCTTTTCCTTCAGCTTGGGTTCTGCAGACTCCTGGGTTTTACACTCAGCATAAGTGTGCCCTTGTTTAGCACACTTCTGACAAAAAAGGGTAGCATTTTCATAGACAATGGCTTGGGATGATTTTCCCCACTTCAAGTTTAGAGAAACAAAATTAGGGAGAGCTTTGTTAATCGCAACATTGACACAAAAACTTGCATTCACCAACCTGGATTTAGCCAGAGTGACCGAGTCAACTGTAACATAGCTGCCGAACGAGTTCCCAATCTAGCGGAAGATTTGTTCATCCCAGAATTCCAACGGTAGGCCAGGTAGTCTAACCCAAATAGGAGCCATGTTGTTGAGTTCAACTGAGGGGTCAAAACCAGGCTTCCATTTAGCCAGAGTTAGGAAATGCTTCCCATAAGCCTAGGAGCCTGAGAGGATGAAGATCAAGTCTTCCTTCGTAGTAAACTTGAAAAGGAAGAGACCACCATGCATTGCCGAGAAGTCGACACTACCTTTTGGTTTCCATCTTGATTTGGCCCATCTCCTAATCATGTCAATAGATGGCCTGAAGGAGAAGAAGCATCCAACTACCACTAGGTGAAGAGATGAGATGATTTTATCCATGAGACTGTCTAGGAGCTTGATCTTCGTTCCTTCGTCAGTTTGGGTAAAGTTAGCCAAAGCCTCTTCAAAAGTCGTATTAGTGGACCCGAGAAGGGTGTTTTTCTAGTTGGATTTCGAATCTTTCTTACCAAGCTCTGCATTCTTCTGTCTGGTAGCCGATTCTATCCCAGGGAGGGGTATATTCTTCACTCCATCATTCAGGCCAGAGTCCGTCGGTACCACCGATGAAGAGGAGGAAGGAATATCAAACTTGGCGGTTTTTTCCATATGACTTGTAGACAGTGGGGTCCCAACAGCAGAACCAACAACATGTGAACCAACCGTGGTATCGGGTTGGGGGTCAGGTTGCAGGGTGGAAGGGACCTCCCCAGAGGGGGTGGTCATGCAAATGGATCAGATTCAAACGCAGGGAAAGGCAAGAAAGTTGCAGAGCTCAAAGTTGGTCACTTGATTATGTGCACTACTAGTAATAGTTTCCATCACGTAGGTTTCGAGTGTTACGCCTTTCTATAGTGGTAGTGTTAAAGTTATTATTAGTAGTTATATAAATGATAGGGTTACAATAAGGTTGAAAGTTAGCATTTACATTAAATTAATAATAATATAGTATAGCATGGTAGTTATTGCATAAACATTTTAAATGTAATTAAATTGATGACAAATAGAATGATACAAAAGGAATGTAGATTGCTACTTAATCTAATAAAGTATGCATATATAATGTTGATCACATGAAATAGTGAATGTTTATG
The DNA here is from genome assembly GCF_030272615.1 of Cryptomeria japonica. Taxonomy (NCBI): domain Eukaryota; kingdom Viridiplantae; phylum Streptophyta; class Pinopsida; order Cupressales; family Cupressaceae; genus Cryptomeria; species Cryptomeria japonica. The sequence goes on from NC_081410.1 coordinate 157,080,702, forward strand.
AAAAAGTATTACATCAACTGATTTCTAAATCTTTCAATCTACTTTCTTCACCTTTTCTATTTGCAAGTTGTTTTCCCTTTCTCATTTTTTTGTAGCGATCATATGTGAAAGGTGGCATTATTCTCAATCCTTGCAAAGACTTTACATAAGATATAGCTACAAATGTCATTCTTGTTCTTTCAGTTGGTCCTATATCAACTTTGGCTTTTCCAAATGTCAAACCTTGTGACTTGTATATTGTCAATGCCCAAGTCAGTCTCAATGGTATTTGGAATGTAGAACCTCTTTGTCTTACACTGATGGGAACTATTTGTGAATTGTGATCATCAAATGGAAATCTAGAGTAGTTATCAAACTTAACCATTACATATGTTGGTGGTTCAGGTGGCATACTTTCAGGTTTCTATACAATATTTTGAATATAACCTAATACTCCATTTACAAGACCTGCTTCTATCCATACATTAGAAGTTAGAATTACTCTTGCATTCTTGCTAATCAATAACTCCATATCGAGCTCGTCATGAGAACCTCCTTCAATTGCATTAATAGTTCCAACTTTTGTTGCAATACTACGTGCAACAAGTTTTTTGAGAGGATATAATTTTTTTCTGTTATGATTCTGAACATTATCATTTGTGGAGAACAAATGAACATCATTGTCAAAGTATTCATTGATTGATGTAGTAATGTTACTATTTGTTCTTGACATTAGCAACTTCCAGTCATCAGTTGTAGGTTGTGCTTCTCTCAATTTTGTCAACAGTTGAAGAAATTGTATATGTTCAATGTCTTCTCCATCCTGTCTAAATACTTTATCTAAGGTAACCATAATTTTGAAGTCTTGCCATAGTATCTTTGCTTGTCTATTTCTATCATATGTCGGTTTATCTTTGACAGGAGGCAGCTGACCTAGGTCTCCAACTAAAATGATTGAAACACCTAACAATAATTGATAAACATAACTTTAAATGTTATATAATGCAAATATGGAAATTTAATACGTTTAAATTACATTTATTACAATCTGAAATGCTTTTTACAATTGAATGCAATTGCGAATATACTTGCAAATTTTAGATCAAAATTTTGTGGGAATGCTTGATGAAGTCAAGAATCTATGTTCTCTAGTAATTTATCTCCAATGAAGCTCATTTCATTAATCAATATATACTTCACATGTAATAGTTCTTCTTGAAAAGTTGTTAGTCTTGTTCCTTCTAGTTGAGCAAAATCTTTTATTGGAATTCTCAACTTGGAATGAATAGTCAATGCTCCTATGTTGAATGTTGCAACTCCAGTTGGTGCAAGCAATAGAAGGGGAGATTGATTGGGCATTGCTTATTTTCATTCATATGATAATGTGACATAATTATGTTCAATGCTTTCTCTTGTTTGTCACTCAAGATTGCATAATTGATATATTTTGGTATATCATCATGTATAAGCCATCTATTCTCTCTCATTGTATTTATGAAATTGATTGCTTGAGCTGTGTATTCATAACTTTGATAATCGTTAGACCAATATGTTTGTATGTCAATATCCCTTCTTCCCAACATATCTATTTCTGAGAGTTGCATTATATCATACTGATGTAGCCTAGATATGATTTCCCATTCATGCTCTATAGTATTTTCTTGAATGATGCCATAGTCTTCAATTTCTAAATCAGTAATATTTTCATTATTTTTTGTAGTTATTGTTCGCTCCACATACCAAGGGATATAATTGAGTGACTCCTAGTTTGATATTATGGTGTTATTGTTGTCACCTATATCTCTTTCCATGGCATGAAATGGCTTGTAAAGTAATAATTTTGATAAACAGAAATCAATATTTTTTTCCGATTCACGTGAAGGAATGGATAGAAAACTGGGAAACACTCTCACAATAGCTGCTCTTTCCCTAGGCTCCCATTTTTTATCTCTTCTCCGTCGAGGATTATATATCCATGATCTAGCTACATCAAAAGTGTGATAGCTTTCATAGAGAATGGTCTTGTCCTATATCCATCAATGAATGGTTTCATTTTTTCTTCATTGTTGTCTTCATCACATACAGCAACAGGTTTGAATACTTCACGTGAAACATTCAGATTAACAAATCTTTTACTACTCTCAACCAAGGGAAGTTCTAAGAGCATGTGGCATGTTTCTTGAGCTCCAACATCTCTTTCTATAATAGTTTCAATCAAGAGCTTCATGTATGCTTTTGCTGCTAGATCATCTGGGTTTTCTATATTTGCAAGACGCATTAGCATTTGATGGTAAGGTTCTGAGCTCTTCTCTTCTTTCGTTGCATACTTTGCAATGTACTTTATCACTGCATGTTTTGAGAGAACCAATTGCCAATCTATATTAACTCTCCACAATTGTAGTATGTAGCGGTTGTGTGAATTGACTCTGTCATCATTT
>NC_081410.1:157088118-157110618 GCF_030272615.1 Cryptomeria japonica
GAAATGAAAAAAACAACAATTTGTTTGATAATAATTAAATTAATTATAACAAATAAAAGCATACCAAAAAAATCATATTTATTTCAACATCAAATGAATATAATAAAAATATATTCTAATATTTACTTTTGATATTATATTTATTTCATTTGATAAAGGGAGTTAGAGGTTCCATATATTTCAAATGTATTATTATGTAATAATTTTCAATCTCACACAAGGATACATATAATTGAATATGTTGTTGAGAGGAACATATTTGAAATTCTTAGCATTAATTATTTGTTACAGTTAAAGGGTTTTTAGGTTCGCCTATCAGACGTATAAACTTTAATTTTCATAAATGCCTGGTGAGGAATAAGTTCTAGTTTGGATATTTTTAAAACCTTAATTGCACGGACAAAAGTAAATAATATATTTACTACAGTAATGGATTTAATATGATAGAAATCTATTATTAAATCAATTATTGAAAAAATCTAAAGATGTAAAAACATCTTATAATACAAATTTATTATTATTCATACAATATTATTATTTTCATATAATTACTTTCCATATCAACTTAAAATTAAATTATTATTTGATTATAGAATACAATGTGTCGATAGGAAAGATTATCTTGATTATTATAAATATAATTTTTTCATTGAATTTATAGTATTTAAATGTATATGTTTTAATAAATCTGTATGGATTCTTGTTTAAAAATGAATGCTTTTATTTTCTTCTGAAATGGAAGCTATAAATTTGAAACTATTAAAATGAAGCAGTCCCTGATGTGAACGGTTATTAATGAGGGAACCCTTAAAAATATTGTATTTGTCCAATGACATGTCGAGTTCATCCCACGAGAACAAAGAAGGGACTATTTTATATCATTATAAAAACCTTTCATATAATAATTATTTATTATTATTATTATTAATTATTTTAATAATATATATATATATTCTAATATTTATATTGTACAATTATATAGATATTTTATGTTAATATTATTTTAAAATATTGAAACATGGAAGGAATTTGAATTGGCTCTGCGATTTTTCGGACTTGATGTGATTTCTCCCTGTCAAAGGCGGAAGCAGAATTGAGGCGATCAGGAGATGACGTGGGAACCTTGGCGTTAACATGGAGGAGTTAATCTCTTCCACCCGGTTTGTGCTCTCTACCCTGTCCACTTGCTTTTCTTTAATACTCTGTGGTTTAAATGCTCTGCAACTTTAATTAAACCTAACTCCACCGCCTATCTACTCAACCCGTGCGACCCAACCCTGGTTTCCGATGGAGCCAGAGTCAGATGGAGGTGCCATTAATGTCCCTAAATCTGCCACTCAAACAAACCCAACCCTAAAAAAATCTTTTGCGGAGACCGTCGCCCCACCTGTGAATGGAGTCCACTCGTCGGTGCAATTCCTTAAGGCTCCTGAAGATGAAGGACCCAGTAAGGATGGTAAGTGCCCTCACATTGCCTCAGACCCCTTCTGCATTTCACCAAATATTGAAATGTTGAATGAAATTGCCTCGAAAAAGCTTAGGTTATGTGACACTGCCATCTTTTTTGCTTGTGTTGATATTCAAAAATGCCTGCCTAGGAAATTCTTAGATGATTAGTTTAATAATCTTTGGAATCTAAAATTAGGGCTTAAAATATCATTCTGTAGGCAAATACAGAGAGGTCTTTTCCTTATTTTCTTTAACACGCATGAATCCCAACTAGAAGCCCTCAAACGCCAATATTGGACGGTCGAGAATACCTCCTTTCGAGCCCTAGCCTGGTCTCTGGAGGCGGTTAATGAGGAAGTTCTCGCACTGTCCTCCCCCAGATGGATCATCCTTAAAGATGTCCCTCCCTTTCTTTGGCATTTTCTTCCCCAAATAATGGAACTGTTTGGCAAAACAATTCAGATTGATGAGACTACTCGTTTGGTGCCCAACCTTGATGCAAGAATGCTTGTATCAATTAAACCTGGAATTGGCATCCCTCCATGTTTAAACCTAAATATTAATGGAGATACCTTCGTCTGTCCTGTTGAAATGCTTGGAGGCTTGAACGCCTGTTTTCTCTACAAGAAAGAAGGGCATATTCATAAAAACTGTCCAATCATCAATCGCAGGAAACAAAAGAATAATTTAGCCAATGCTTCGGTAAACCCTAAAACCAATAATGACCTAAACTCAACTCCCCTCTCTGCTAACGAAGAGTTATCAGCACCAGGCACCAATCTTAATGAATTAAATCCAATGCATATTGACCACACACCTCTGGTCCCTGAACCCCTCATCCCTATTTCTGACCCCTCAAAAGGTCCTGAAGAATCGCCTTCTGACTGCTTTCAAGTGGTTACTTCAAGAAAGCGAAGACAAAAAATTGCCCACCAAAACGCCCTAAACCATAGCCGCTCTAATGTCCAAAATACCAACCAATTGGTCGTTACTAGCGAATCCCCCCCCCAGCGACTAATGACTTCCCTTCTACTTCCCAAACCCCGTTAATTTTGTGGTTAAAAAAATGGTTAAAAATTTGGAAAACCCTAATCATGGTGCTGATGATGCTAGCATAAGTGATAACCCTGCAAAGATGATACTCAGATCTGGAACCCCCAAACAAACGGTCTCCTCTTCACTTGCAGGACTTACCTCTGATGTTAGCACCACCAACCCCTCGACAACATCTATTCTCAATGAAATTGAGGACAATCATGTTATAGAAGTTATCTATGCCAATAAGGGTCTAGATGACATTAGGTCTAGCACGATGCTCCTTGGCTTTCCAGGCTCCCAGTTGTCTGGGTCTGACATAGGAGGAAATGCAGATAATAAAACTGAGTCATTCGAGATTAGTGAAGATGATGAGGACCTTATGAAAGGATCCTCCATGAATAAGAAGAAAGGTAGACCTATGGGCTCCAAAAACAAGAAGAAGCTTGGAGATCAACACGGTCTCCCTACCAGCCCTTCTTAATCCTCTTTTGTAATGAAGTACATATCATGGAACATTAGAGGCCTTGAGTTGCCTGACAGGAAATTTGTTATTAAAACATTTTTGGATTATCATAAAAATTTAGATTTTCTGATGCTACAAGAACTTAAAGTTGTTGGGTTCTCTCTCGACACTACACTCGATTTCATTTGGAGAGATGCAATCAAAATTTGCACCAAGCACCCGAGAGGAAAGGGAGGAGTTGGCCTTCTTATAGCCCCTAAATGGGAAAGTTACCTCAGGGATAAGGGAACTTCCCCGTGTAATAGAGTGGCCTGGGCTACATTAGATGTTAGAGGAACTTGCTTTGGCATATGCTCCATATATGCACCTAATGACTATAAGGAAAGAATGTCCCTCTGGATTTGGCTGACAGCCCTCCCAAATATCCCCTGGGTCATGGCTGGAGACTTTAACATGGCCGTGAGACATGGACCAGCTCTGATACCATGTGATATTTTTCCAAGATCAAGAGGCAATGGAAAGCACAAATAAGAGAGACAAAATAGATGATAGGAATAAACTGTATTCCATCAAGAGAAAATACTGATCAACTGGATCATCAATCGATACATACAATGAATATGAGCCTTCTTATATAGGCAAGGCTATATGGATATGTGAGCACACAAACATGACATGTGGCTCAATAAGAAACAAGGGTAGGTAGCAAATAGGTGTGGGTAGGTAGGAGAAACAATATGATATTCCACATGAGGTGGATCACCCACTGAATGTGGAGTGTAAAAACAAGATCACACCATAAAAGGTGGAAATTCTCCTACACGCACTATCCCAATGTGGCACAAACACCCAAGTGTCTCATACCCAAACTACTGTGAAATGCATTTCCTAAGTAAACTTAAGTAAGGTGTAATAATATCCATGATGAATAATTATTTACACCAACACCCCCCCTTAAGTGCAACTTAGGGGAATGCACTAAAGCCTACAATACAACTAAGCAATGCAAGATGAGTCCCGGCTATGAGGCCATGTTAGGTACCCATGTACAAATGCAAATGCATGAAAACCAATGTAAGGAAATCTCTCACAAAGCGGGGAAAGAGAGAAAAACCCAATGGGAAAAAATCCTCCCCCAAAAGAGAGATGAAAACTAGATACAAAGAACTCTCATAGAAGTATGTGAAGGACAAAACCCCGTGTGAGGAAAAAGTCCCCCCCATATGAGAGAAGAAAAAGAGAGACTAGGAAGCCCCCCCTCAATGTGGAATCTGCACCAATGATAGAAGCTTGAAGATGAATGAAGAAACTGCTCCATGAATGTCGAACCACATTCCTCCCCTTAGGAAGAAACAAAACCAAAGGTGGATCCAAAAATTCTCCCCAGCCATGAAAGGAAGATGGAGAAAAAATACTCATGATGAAAGGAATCTCTGAAAACTGCTCAAGTGTCCCCATGTCGATGCTGAAAGGTACCCCCTCCAAAGGTGGTAAACTGCGCCACACTGCTGAAAAATGCACTCCAAGATCTAGTGGAGATGAATCTAGAACAATGTCCAAAGAATCATATGTCTCCTCAAAAGATAAAGAGACCTCCTCCAAGTGTTGTACAAAAGTATCCACAACCATGTCAACCTCTAAAGATTGATCATGTAGAGAATGCACAAGAGGGTCAGAGTGATCCCTTGCAACAATCAAAGAAGGATCATCTTCATCAAAGAGAAGATGAATGTCATCAACGGTGTCTCCCAAATCTGCAATGTAGGACTCCACAAACAAACCTGCAATATCTGTCAAGTAGGCATCCCAATCAACTGAAGCTAGAAGACATGAAATATCCTGCTGCACTGAATCATAAGAAGGCAAAATTGTCGCACTAGTTGCATCATCAGGTGCAATAGGTGGTTTGATATCAATAGAAGGAGATGAAATACAAGGCTCAAGAACGGGGTCACATGTGAGAATCTCCAAGTTCAAATGCCCAAAGTTCTCCTCAAAATCTGAATCATCAACATAGGAAGAACCAACCTTATCAATAGGACCAAAATTTGAAAAAGAGTACAACCAAGATGCATGATCAACCACCCCAGTCGCAATGATAGCTCCACTCTCCAAGTCTCTAATGATAACTGAATCAGGTGTGAACTCCACAGTTTTCCTAGTTGCCCCATGTGTGATTTGATAGATGGAAATAAGATTATTTGTCAAGTGGGGTACACACAACACATCATTGAAGGAGTTATCCCCAATGGAAATAGATCCTTTCCCATTCACATCCATGTATGTATGATTTGCCATCAAAATATGCGGCATGTGGCAAGGCTCAAATGTAGAAAACATAGACTGCGAAGATACCATATGATGAGAAGCCCCTGAATCTAGAAGCCATCTCCCTAAATCATGACTTGTAGTAGCACAAAGAGCTTGTCCCTTTCCTTTATCTATCCCAAAAGAGTGATCCTTTCCTTTATCCTTGGAAGAAGAAGCCGATGTAGACATTCTAGAAGGTAGGTTGATTCTATTCTTCTCAAGAAGATTCTTCAACTCATCAATATCCTTCTTATAACAATGATGTTCATCATGTCCTGACTTCTTGCAATATCCACAAAAAAGATTGTCCCTATATGATTTCCTCTTAGGTGAGAATGGTGAATCACCTTGTTGTGGAGAGGAAGATTGTGCTCCATCTTGTTGTGGTTTAGACTTAGGTTGCTTTTGATTCTTGCCTTTTCCTTGATTACTTTGATTCCCTTTGTTAGCCACCAAAGCTTGTGACTTTGAAGATTTGAGAATCCCCATCGTGGTCAACTTAGATTGCTCAAGTATCAACATCTCCGTGAATGAATCAAATGAGGGAGAAGTGTACGAGGAACCTTGAGCTAACCTATGGGTGTGAAAGCTAGATATAAAGGCTGCATACTCTGAAGGAAGCTTGTCCAACAAGTTATAAACTAATTGAGCATCCTTTATGTCAATTCCACAATCCTTTAGCTTTGCTCTTAATTCATTTGCTTTTGTGACATAATCTTGGATTGTATCAAAATCCTTGGGATCCAAAGTTGTGAGTTCACTATCAAGCTTGCAGCCCTTAATCTCATCAACTTGACCATACAATTTTTGAAAAATATCCCAAGCCTCTTTAATTTTTGTACACTTATCAATGTGAAAAATGAAGTCATCGTATACATACTTTCTAAGAGTTCCAAGTGCCATAGCATTCTTAGTAAGCCATTCAATTTGAGCATTAGGATCAGCGTTAGGATTAGGTGGTGATGTAATAGTTTCATTTACATAATGAATGAGTCCTTTTCCCATTAGTTTACTCCATGCCTTAATTTTCCATGATGCATAATTATGAGGAGTTAAAAGTGGAAATTTAGGAGAACCCATAGCACAAAAATGGAAAAACACAAGATAGAGAGAGGCACAATCACACAAGACACCCCCCCAAAATACTCAATCAAGAATCCCCCCAAAATGGTGATTTTGGCACTTTATACTTAGTGTGTATACAATGGGCCACTTGCAAAACAAGGCAAAGTGGACTTCTGATTTCAATTTACAACTTCTCAAAATGAGATCTAAGAGATTTCAACAAATGCTGCTAGTGATCTAAACTAAGATCCAAGCAAAATGCAAGTACCAAATATGCCAAAAATGGCCAAATATTGAAAGTACATTTTCTACTTAAATTCACTGCAAACAGATGGCAGATTATGAAAGTAGATGAAAAAATATGCACTTTCAAAAAAAAGGGCACCTGAAAAGGAGTCCATATGAGCCCAAACAAAGCCTCCAAAGTTGTAAAAATCGGAATTTCGTGATTTCCGAAAAACTTGTATCCGAAAATCAGAAAAATTCTGCACCACTGTATAGATCATGAAATTCTACCCCAAAACAAAAACAATCGCTCGAAAAAACAAGTTTGGATGAGTGAGATATCGCTATTTGAAAAATGCCTGCAAAATTATAATTTTTGGAAAATTTCCGCCGCAGTGTCAAACTTCAAATGCCTCTAGATTTGGCGTCCGAAGTCCGATTTGGATGAAACAAAAGGCAAAACTAACTTTCTTAGACCTCGTAAATCCAATGGTAACCTCATATTTGACCCATCAAGCTTCAATAAAAACTTGCAATAGAAAGCTCTAAAATGCAAACCCCAAATAGCATCAAATTTCTATCAATTAGGAAACCAATGACACTCTAATGGCTCTGATACCATGTGAGACATGGACCAGCTCTGATACCATGTGAGATTTTTCCAAGATCAAGAGGCAATGGAAAGCACAAATAAGAGAGACAAAATAGATGATAGGAATAAACTGTATTCTATCAAGAGAAAATACTGATCAACTGGATCATCAATCGATACATACAATGAATATGAGTCTTCTTATATAGGCAAGGCTATATGGATATGTGAGCACACAAACATGACATGTGGCTCAATAAGAAACAAGGGTAGGTAGGAAATAGGTGTGGGTAGGTAGGAGAAACAATATGATATTCCACATGAGATGGATCACCCATTGAATGTGGAGTGTAAAAACAAGATCACACCATAAAAGGTGGAAATTCTCCTACACACACTATCCCAATGTGGCACAAACACCCAAGTGTCTCATACCCAAACTACTGTGAAATGCATTTCCTAAGTAAACTTAAGTAAGGTGTAATAATATCCATGATGAATAATTATTTACACCAACAATGGCTGAACACCAAGATGACAAGGCTGGGGGCCTTCCTTTTGAATGGAAGAGTCTAGAAAAACCTCACTGGGACAGGTTTAAACAACAAATGCAATTGTTTGACCCCCTGGAAGGCACCAAATCTGATACCCCTAACCTATGGTACACTTGGTGCAACTTTCATCAAGGCACTAATCGAATCTACTCCAGACTAGATAGGTTTTATGTTAATAGTGATTTCTTCTCCTTCTCCCCTAATCAATTTGGGAACGCGGTGGTTATCCTACCAGTAACCCTTTTTTATCACTTTCCTATCCTAGCCATCATTAACACTAGAAACTCCATCACCTCTAACTACTCTTGCAATAAGAAATTTTTACTCAACACCTCCCTGCTACAAGACAAGGAAGTCCTAAATGCCATCAAAATAGTTAGACTCTTCAACATGCAGCCTCAGCATCCCCAATCCCACATTCTCAGATGGAAGAGGAACATTTCCTCTTGGCAGAAATTATTCCAAACCATTGGCCAGAAGAAATCCAAGGATTTTAGATCCCTAGAGAAAACCCTTACTCATCAGCTTCACTCTCTGGAACAAGAAATACAAATGCAACCCTCCTCCCCTACCTTGGCCAAACGGGTCTCCGAGGCTAGAGACATCCTCAAAAAACATCAAGTCAAAATCAGAGGTGCCTTCATCAGAGACCATAATCACTAGCTCAAATTTGGAGATAAAGGCTCCAAAATTTTCTTTAATCTTCTTAAACAAAAACAGACCAGAGAGAAAATCGACAGAATAACGATAGAAGATAAGGAACTCCTGAATATCAATGATATCAAATATGCCTTCGAAGTGTTTTACAAGACCCTATTTACCTCAGAGGATAATGAAGCCTCGAAAGATTCTCGAATTAAATGTAGTAACATTATTCCAAATAGAATCTCTGAGGATGAAGCTCTCCTCCTCAAAGTTAGGATCTCCGTGCAAGAAATTGATGATGCCATTAAGGCTCTCAAGGATAATAAGGCCCCAGGCCCAGATGGACTTCCTGCTAAGTTCTATAAAACCAACATTGACTGGATCACTAATGACCTCTATGGTATTACAATGAAGCACTTGACACTGGCACCCTGGGGGAGTTCATCAATATGGGTATTGTTAAACTTATCCCAAAAGATGGGGACAAAGCCCTCATTAAAAATTGGAGGCCAATTACCCTCCTCAACGTCTCCTACAAAATCTTATCCAAAGCCTTAGCCTCCCGCCTTGAGAAGATCCTTCCCAAGTTCATCTGCTCTACCCAAACTAGATTCATTAAAGGCAGGTATATCCTGGAGAATCTTGTAACCAACTGGGAATCCATGGAATGGGCCAAAACCTCGAACCACGACTCAACCATGTTCCTTGTTGACTTTGAGAAAGCCTATGACAAGGTGGAATGGGACTTCATCCTCATGATGCTCAAAGCCTTTGGCTTCCCTAGCGAATTCTATGATTATATTTGGATCCTCTTCAAAGATGCATCTGCCCTGATTGAAGTCAATGGGACTCTTTCCCAGCCTATTCCTCTTTCTAGATCAATTAGGCAGGGTTGTCCCCTTGCCCCTGCTTTGTTTGTCATTGCATCGGATGCCCTATACTATCTCCTTAGAGATGACACCCTATCCCCTAGAGTCCATGGCATTAAGATGTCAGATGACTTTGAATTGCTCAACATTCAGTTTGTCGATGATACCTCATTGTTCCTAGAGCTCTCTAGGCATAATATCGATTCCCTCAATCAAAAACTTGACACCTTTGGTAGAGCATCTGGCGCTCGGATTTCCAGCTCCAAATCCATTCTACTTGGGTGGGAAGATAAACCTTCGGACTGGCTTCAACAGTTTGGATATGCATGGGGAGGACCTAACAAGATAGTTAGATACCTCGGTATCCCCTTCTCTGTATCTCCCTCTCTCAAAGACATGTGGAGCTGGGTAAAAGAAAAAATAGATAGAAAGCTCAACAAGTGGGACAATAGGGTCCTCTCCCTAGCTGGCAGGATTCAAGTTTGCCAGAAAATCCGAGCTCCTCCTACAATATTTACTATTCCTCTATTTGGATGTTCAGCAACTACCAAGTGTTTGAAATCCAAAAGGCTATCAGGCGATTCCTATGGTCTGATGGCAAGGGAAAAAGGAAAGCTCACGCGGTCAAATGGACCTAGTGCCACTTAGACAAAAAACTTGGTGGCCTGGGCCTTAAGGATCTTAGACTGCAAGGAATCTCCCTCGCGGCCAAATGGATATTCCACGCACTGGAAGGTCAAGAGCCTTGGAAGATTCTCATCAGAAACTACATACAAAATGGTGTTCCCAAGACTGCCAAATCCTGGAAAGCCCTCCTACTCAGTGGCTTGATTGTAGGCGGTTTCTCTATGTCTGTCCAAGGCACTTGGGTGTTTAAATCCATCTGGAAAGTCTGGGAGCATGTGCGTAGACTTATTGACAACTCTAGCATTGACTGTGATAGTACCCTCCATGGTGAAAGGTCAATATGGTGGAACCTATATCATAACTCTAAACCCCTTGCCTTAACCCCAAGGATGCTCTGCTAAGTACTGGCACAATAAAAGAATTAAGTATCTTATGAATATCCTAGAACATGATAATCTTATCAGCTGGGAGAGTCTTAGCAATAAGTATGATCTCCCTGCCTCTCATAAGAGGACCTACAACATGATTAAAAATGCATGTACTCCCTTTAATCTCCCTAGGAACACACATGTAGATTCTCATAGGTACCTTAAATTCCTATGGAAGGATGGCTCCACCCTCCCCAAGATCAAAGCCAAATCTATTTATAACTTGCTCAACAATGACACCTCGGTGATCGATCATATTAATACTCTGTGGTATGTTGACCATAACCCCCACGCATGGCAGAAAACCTTTCAGAAGTTATGGCAATCCCCCATCCCCCCTAAGATCAAATACTTCAAGTGGCAACTTATACTGGACAGACTACCTATTAGGAATAAATCGGGTACCTACGACCTATGCTCTGTTTGCAGCAAACCTGAGACTGTGCGCCACATTTTCCTTGACTGCCCTTTTGCTAGAGAAATTTGGTTAATGTTTGGAATCTCTATCATAGAACATGCATGTACTCTTGATATAATTATTGGTTTTATTCATGGACTTAAGAAGGATGCTAACCTAGTTTGGCAAATTCTATCTTCCTTCATACTTTGGTTTATTTGGAAACTTAGGAATGAGGAGAAGTTTCAAGGTAATGAAAGGGAACTTACTGGTTTTTTTAAAAACTCACACATTACAAAATTGTTGTGCAGGTTTGCTTTCTGATGAATGTTGAAAGGAATAAACTACTGCGATTCCTCAAAGACGACAGAGAAACCATGTTTGTCTATGAGATGCAAGACGGCTATGAATGGGCCAGGCTCATAGAGAACCAAACCTCCTTTGATAATGCAGTGAAGAAACTGATCAAGGAACTACAGGACAACAGGCCTCCACCCTTCAACAAGATAGAGATGTGCTCCCAGATCCTGGAGAGAAAGAAGGTGGTCTGGATGGAAGGAGCACAAGGCTGGACCACATGGCTGGAGGATCAGGATGAGGTTTTGTAGTAGTGTCTTTTGATAATAAATTTTATATACTCTTCAGCGTCCCCCTTTTTTTTTTTGTGATAGGAGATATCTATATATGCTACTTGCTTAGTCTCTTTGGTTTCACAATTTGGTGGTTGAGGATCTGCCTCCCGTAATCTCTTTTGTATAAACTCTCTGATTATCAATCTCTCTATTTCTAATACAAAAAAAAATATTGAAACATTAATACTATATTGTTTATTAATAAGAATGTTATGGAAATTGATTGCATATGTTTTTGGAGTTGATATTATGGATCACTCTTCCCTTTCTTATGATGGATGATTAAATGTGATTGGATTTATGTCAGTTCAAAAACATACATAATTGATTACACTATCAATCTCTTGAATACTTCCTGAACTATAGAAAGCTCGTGCCAACTAATTTAAATCTAAATCATCACATCTAAATGTTAGTAAAGCCAAGGTTTTGCCTCTCTCTACGCCTCCCTAAAAATGAAATTAAAATGCTTTCTTGTTTTACCTTTTAAAAATTTCTTAAAACAATGATGAAGTTCAACAAAATTATCTGCAAATTTGTATTATAAAATGATACTTGTTTATAAATCTATAATTTTATACACTTTCTCATGTAATGATTTTCCTTAATCTCTTATGAGTGCAAGTACTAGTAATATATTGCTTGAGGGATTATACATAAAAAGTTCTTGATTATTTATTTATGAGAGCTATTAAATAATAATCTAGTTTTTAAGGGATCTTATGTATTAATTTTTATTTATTTTTAATTAGTGTGGTGTAAACTAATCTAGAGATAAAAGGTTTTGGTATAATTGTATTTTTAAAAACTTACAAATGTTGAAATTAATTTGAGTTTTGTTACTATGTATAATTAAAAACTTACAAAGAAAGAAGAAAACCTACCACTACTTTAATAATCTTATATTGGATATATGCAGTTGATTGCTATGATAGCAGCAAGGGAGTCCTTGGCGTTGGGGGTAGCTGCACCTAGTTGGGCGTAAGCCTAAGCTACTACCATGTTGCAGCTCTCCCCCTCCTTGGGTGCCACTATGTTGGTGTTGAGTGACTGGGATTGTGTTGCCCATATCGATGGGTTTAATATCGAATGGGCAGATTGGGGGGTGCGTGGTTGGTAGCTAGGGTGAATCTTGGTGTGAGTGTGCTGGTTCGAACCATGCATGGGGTGCATGTTGCCAATGTTAGATGTCGCACTTCACAACAACTACACCATGTGAGAGGGCATCGTGGGGGTAGTGCAGGCCTGGCACCAAGCTAGGTAAAGTTAGGAGAGGCAGATTTGCCTCATGCCATCGTTCATACCTCATGAATTGTTCTTTGAACTCTTCCTTTTTACTTCAAATCAGTCACTATTTTGAATGAGTTATTTGCTTATGGATGATGTATTTTTATTCGGTGACAGTGCTTTGTTCTCGGATTTGTCATGTTGTGAGTTTCTGTCGCTTGCGTGACAGAATGATTATGTGTAATTAGAGCCATAATTATTGGCATTTCCAATCTGTTGTGCACATCAAATTGGATTTTTCTTGTATGAGTCTGTGTAATATCTGAAAATACATTTTAGATGTTTTAATGCAGAGTTCAGCTATGATTTTGGGTGAAGCTCGCCAGTTACAGCACGGGCTAAGCGTAATGTAAATGATACCCTATCTTATTTTATTATTTTCTATTATGGTCATCATATTACGTTATGTGTTATGATACATTCTGGAGTACCAGACGTTGTCTTGAATTTATTGAGTTTTGATTGATTTTGGTTTTTAGATTTGATGCCACCTTTGGGTTCATTGCACCATTGTTTGAATGCAAGATTTATGTTGTTATTTGGATGCTCTCATGTTGTTTTGCCATGAGAATTGGTTATTTATGCTGCTGATTTTAAGAATGACCAAGTGTGGAGACCTTGTTGGGTTTTTATATGTTTTGCTACAGGAATATTATGACCTGACTTATATTTCAAGAGGTTCATCTCTCTCATGTGTTAATGTTAAGCTTTCATGATTGTGTGGTCGTGTATGGTTTGGTGCTACATGTTGTTGGATTTCTGATTTTTAGATTTAGTTTGGAGCCTCTTGTGATGTTGTTATGGGTCCATGTAAAGGGAGTGGGCTCCTTTGCGACACCCGGGGTCACAAGAGATGGAAAATCATGAGGTTCCTTGTAAGGATGCATGAAGTCTGGACCCCTTGGGCGGATGGGAGTTTACCTTCCATTATAATTAAGTGATAATTAAATAATGAATGGGAATGGGTAGTTAGGTAATTAAAAAGATAATAATTTGATGGTGCCTCATGACTCAATCCTAGGGAAGATGTTTTAGGATGAGCACGAGAAGGTCGTGGAGACAGTAAACCAATCTCCCTTGGTCTCTCAAAGTTCGATATGGCTCTACATCCCCTTAGGGTAGAGTCCTATTTTTTGGTATGGCATGTGATCACACTCCCTTTCTACATGTGTCCCCTTGTGTCTTACATTTGTATTTATGCCTTGATGATGTGTCGGTCTCTAGGAGTTACTTTGGTTGTTGATTGCATTGGTGTATGGTTCATGTGTGTGGGAGTCCTTCTTGGTGTTAGTCCCTTTGGTCATAAGCATCAACCTAGGTGTAGTGTGTGCATTGGGACCTAGCAACATCTCCTAGCTCAGGGGGTGGTTCCTTGTAGGTTCCACGTTGGTCGGGTGGTTGGATCTTTTTTCCATTGGGGTTTTTCCCTCCTTGTTGGTGTATTTCTTCATGTGTGGACTTGGACCTTTCTTCGTGATGGCTATGGATTTCTTGGAGCAGATTTATGTATTGGAAACTTCATGATTATTGAAATGTACTTGTTATGTAGTAGTGTAAGAATCACTTGAAAAGATTGAGTAGATCTCATGATTATATGGACTATGTAATAGTAGTATTTAATGTATCCATGATTATACATTAGATTTAGGCAGCCGATGGAACCATCATATGGCATTGTTATGTAATGATTGGAGATGTAACATATCTATGTATGTAGTGTTCCTTTATTTTAAAAGTATTGTAAACATGATGAGAAGACACAAACCTTTGTAATGAATTTTCCATGCTTATGTTGTAGTGTAATTAGTGAGCTATGAAATTAAGGGGCTCATGAATAAGATAGTTAGATCAGCAAGCATACAATTTATGTGGTATTAATATGTTATGTAATGGAGATGTGACTATTTTCATATTGTAATGAAGAAAAGATGCTTTGTTTACTCTCATTATGTTGTGCTTAAAACAATGGAAAGGAACATAAATGGTTATGAATGCATTAGTGAGATGGATGCAATAAAACAATTAGTGTGTAGATAATGTCAATGTTCTTAAAGAAGTATAGATAAGCCGGTATGCATGCATTCTAAGATAGCACTATATAGAATGGCATATAAGTAATGCATTATGTGAGTGGGTAGCGATTTAGACATTATCATCATGGTAGTAGTAGTAGCTCATAATTATTATGTCAAGGAATAAGCATGAGAGGTTAGTGGTTATGCATTGAATTATGTGTAAGACTGAGATTAAGTGATGTCTTAATTAGATGGTCATGGAAATTAGGTCCATGCATTGTGTGATAGATCATCCAGTTAGATGCATTACTCATAGGTGGTGAAATGATCATGTAGGCTTGAGGATAGGTAACCATAAGTAATATTCTTTTGGTAGAAGCTTCTCATTTAATGTCATGCACTAGAAAGAGTATGAAGTACCAATGCATTAGATAAGCTAATGCATGTAGACATGTAGAATTGTATGGTTTGGTTCCTAGAAGGAGCTAGTACCTAAAGGAGTTATTTCAAATTTAGTTATGTAGTTGCTAAGCATTATGGATGGTAGAATGCATTAAGATATTAGAGGGCATCCTATGTAGCATACCCTTGTGTGGAGATATTATGATAGCTAGATCATTAGGTGCATACGTGCATTGTCATGATGGTTGTAAACCTAACGCATGGATTAAGAATCATAAAGTTAAAATTGAATTGAGTAGTGACGTCAATATGACCTAGGGAGCTAAAAATGTCTATGTGAACATATTTTGCTTATGTCAAAAGCATAATTAGACAATCAATGTTTAAGATCCAACACTAAAATGAAACTAAGTGAGTTAATTCTCAATCATTACCTAGTTGATGTTAAATGGAAACTTAATTAGTAAAAAAAATATATTATTCCATTTCTAGGCTAGTTGGTGTAAGTTTTCCCTAGGGTCTGTTGGCGGGTGCTACAACAGTGCTAGATCCTTTGCGATATTTTGTGGTGTGCACAGATGCATCATTGGAGGTTCTTAGAGCATTTTTGATGTAGGATGGTAGAGTGATAGCATATGAGTCTTGTGTAAGCTCAAAGATCATGAATTGAATTATCCAACACACGATTTAGAGCTAGCGGTAGTGGTTCATGCTTTGGTTCATTGGAAACATTTTCTTCTTGGGCATCGGTTCGAGCTGCACAGTGATCACTGTAGTTTGCAGTACATATTTATATAGCCAAACTTGAATGCTAGGCAATGGCGATGGATGGAGTTCTTGTGTGAGTATGATTTTGAGGTGAGATAAATTCAAGGCAAGGAGAATGTGGTAGCAGATGCCTTGAGTTGTAGGAGGCATGAGGATTCAGTGATGTCTCTCAGTGTGGATTTGAGGAGCAAGATTCTCAGTGCCCTTCCTTCAAAAATTTTGTATCAGGATGTTAGTGTAGGGATTGCATCGGGGAGAGATTTGGATGGAAAATATGCAGGTTACTCTTTGGATTCCAATGGTCTTCTTCGACATTTGGGACGTATATATGTTCCACCTTTCGATGGTTTGTGAGCATTGATCTTATCAAAGGCCCATTGCGCACCTTACTCGGCACATCCAAGAGTCAAGAAGATGCATGTTGATTTGCGACAATTGTATCATTGGGTAGGCATGAGGAGAGATATAGCAGATTATGTGTCATGTTGCTTAGAGTGCTAGCGTGTGAAGGCAGAGCACCAGCATCCACTAGGTTTGTTGCAGTCAAACCTGGTTCCAGATTGGAAATGGGACATTATATCTATGGATTTCATTGTTGGTTTGTGTTGGCAATGGGTCAGCATCCCTCGCGAGGATTCACGACATGGTTTAACAGCCTCCTGTGGATTCTATAAGTCTAGTGGTTATATCGGGCATTGACAGGTTAATCTTTTGGTGCAACGGCAACCCTAGCTTGTAACAAGTGGTACCAGAGCTTGATCGTTTGGTGCAACGACAACCCTAGCTTGTAACAAGTGGTATCAGAGCTTAGTCATAGGTTTGAATTATGCAGGTTGTGGTGAGTGACGTTGGGAGGGGGATTGTTGGCCGTGGGCCAGCGTCCCTCACGGGGATTCATGACATGGTTTAATAGCCACCTGTGGATTCTATAAGTTTAGTGGTTATATCAGGCATTGACGGGTCGATCTTTTGGTGCAACAACAATCCTAGCTTGTAACAGTTTGCCTATGTCTTCACGTCGTCATGATGCTATTATGGTCACCATTGATAGATTGACCAAGGTGGCACATTTCTTGTCGATCAAATCATCCTACACAACAGCGACAGTGGCTCGTATTTTCATGGAGCAAATAGTGAGGTTGCATGGTATTCCTCGACGGATTATATCAGATCGTGATCGAGTATTCACTTCAGCATTTTGGACTGCCCTTCAGCATGACTTATGAGCACAACTGAACTTTAGTTCGGTATATCACCCTGAGACAAATGGTCAGATAGAGTGGGTTAATCAGGTATTGGAGGATATATTGCGGATGTACGTCATAGATCAACAATCTAGATTGGAGGATTATATCTATTTGGTGGAGTTTTCCTATAAGAATGGTTATCATAGTTCGATTGGCATGTCTCCTTTCCAGGCATTATATGGTCAACCACGTCATACAATCTTGAGTTGGGATAGATTGGAGGACAGAGTGTTTCTTGGTTCAGAGATGTTGCAGGACATGGAGCAGTAGGTGGCATGTATTAGAGAGCATTCGATAGCAGCACAGGACAAACAAAAGAAATATGCAGAGCTCACCGTGTGGACAGGCAGTTTGCCGTTGGGGATAAGGTGTTTTTGAGAGTGCGTTCACGAAAGAGTCCTATCTATTATGGAAAAGGCTCTAAGTTGGCACCTCGATTTGTAGGACCTTTTGAGATTTTGGAGAGGATTGGTCCTATAGCGTATCACCCAGCTTGTCCCGTATCCATGATGTGTTTCATGTGTTTATGTTGAGACCTTATCATCCTGATATTTCACATGTTTTAGATTGCCATTCATTGCAGGTCGAGGACGGGCAACTTTATTTGGAGATTGTGCACATTCTTCAGCGTCGAAGGCTGACCCTTAGGGGTCGGGACATAGAGCAGGTAAGGGTCCAGTGGGACACAAGTGATGATTCTTCGACAACATAGGAGAATGTTGTGTGGATGAGAGAATCGTACCCCTATTTGTTCTCAGGCTTCCAGGAGTAAGCCTAGGCAAAGGGGGTGAGGATGTAGTGTCCCTCCTAGAATTACGTTTTGATTTATGCTTCGATAGACCTATTTAGACATATGGACAATGTTTTGAGGATTACTTATGACTCTATTTCTATTTCTATGATATTGATGATGCTAGGTATTTTATATGGACATATGCTATTTGGTGGTTCACATGATTGATGATACATTCTAAATTACTTGATGGATGGATTTATATTGGATGGATTATATGCATTTGATATTTCTATGAGGATTATATGATATAGGATGTTATATTGATCCTAAACCCTATTTTGTGATTAAGATTCATGACGTGTATTAATGATTGTCATTGCATGATTGTTTTCGTGAAAGGGACAATGTCTTATCACTCATTGTGAGCATGATAAGGTGTTACAACTCTCTTTTCACTTGCCTATTTATTATGGTGGAAATATGTTGTATATGTATCATATTGTGATTGCAGGATTGCAGGTACCAAACATCGACTCCACCTAGTCCCACAGGTCTGAGCATGTCCTATCCTAATGGAAAGTTATTGGAGATGGCATGAGTTTCCCTCACTCACTCTAGGCCTAGTTATTCACCTTCTCAGTTGTGTCATGGCATAAGTTGGTGGTTTGTCTTGTGTTAGTATTCCTTTCATCAGTTGCTTGAGTATGCGAGTGCATGATTTATATTTAATTAATTAATGAGATTATGTGACTTATTAATGGTTAAATTAATTTATCTTATATTTGATTAATGGTTATTTATTTGATTATTTTATTATTGATAATTATTATTGTTGAGATATATATTTAATTAATTGAGATTAACTTATTTTAATTGATTTATTTTGGTTTATTGATTAATAATTTAATTATTACTATTTGTGATTTATTATTTATTTATTTATTTATTGTTTGATCTATTTAATTATTTATTGGTGGGATTGATTTATTGATTTTATATAATTATGTTGTTTATTTATTTGTTTATATTTGTCTTATTATTTAAATTGATATTTGTTAATATACTAAGGTTTATTAAATTATCTATAATTACATATCATATAAATAATATTGTACGAACAAGGTATATTGTATAGCTTACCTACCCTCACATGTGATTGGTTGAATTTGAATTGGTAGGTAAATCATATGGGTAAAATATATATTCCTCGAAACCATGCAAGGTAGGTAGATTATATTGTTTCTAGGAATTTTATGATTTGCTAGAATTTTCTATAGTTTTTGAGTTTGATTTTTATAAATTTGGTTTCTGAGAATGTTGTCGGGTTAATCATTCGGCAGAAATTATGAGCTTGGATTCAATTTCTGGTTTAGAATTTGTTTGGAGATTCGATTTCTTGTATTGTTGAAGATTTGGAGTGGCTTGTAGATTTTTGCTTTCATCGAATCATCATTTATTGGATTGAGTTTCCAGGTTGGAGTTCTCGACTTCCTTCTCTCTGCAGATTTAGTTTTTGAAAAGATTTTATTCCATTGTGTTTGCTTGAAACATTGTTTGGGGAATCAGATATATATTATTATAAAGTTTAGATTTGGCTATGGGAAAAAATTTGAGATTTAGGTTTGCATTCTTTGGATCTTTCATGATTTGGAAAACGATTGTCGTGAAGGTATTCCCTATGATTTTGTTTGATTGTTTTTGTTTAATAATTCTTGTGATTCAATGTATTCCCTATGATTAGAGGATTGTGTCATCTTGCCTTTGAATTCATACCTTCTCCAAGTGTTGTGAATCTTTTGTATCATTTTGGGGAGTTTGTGTTGTTGGGTGTTGTTTGGTTACCTGTGACTTGTGATTTTGTTTTTTTTCCCTCTTGAAGGAGTGTAAATTCATTAATAGAGGATTTAGAAAGATTTATTATTTCTTCCTTGCACTCTTGATTTCATTATTGTACCTCTCTTGTGTCTCTTTTGTATTTGTGGAGAGTTGGGTATTTCTTGTGTACTCTAAGTGTGTATTTTCTTGTATAACTTGGTTAAAGTCTCATAGAAGGTTATGATTTTTGTTTAAAATGATTTCCTAGTGTTATGTTTACCTTTCCACGCCTTCTGGAAGTGATTCTTAGCTGTTTTGTGAATCTGGGGACCAAATTGGATGATTTCATCAAGTTTTGGTTTCATTCTTTAGCAATTTTGCATTTTGAGTCATATGTGCTAAAAGAAATATCATATGCGCTAATTTATTGATCATATGCGCTAATTTATGTGTCATATGCACCAAATTGTGTTTTGTATGCACCAGTCTGAGGAAAATTGAAGTTTAAAGGGTTTTCGTCATCTGGGTTTTGTCGGTTTGAGTTTTAGGTGATTCCAGAGGCTTGGTATGATTGTTTTGAGTTCCTCAGTGATGTGTATGATTTCATTTTTATTTTATTATAATTTTTTATTCTCCGGTTAGTGGGTTTGTGCCCTACCTTTGAGATGATTCTATGTGTATTGTATTGCTCCAGTGAGAGGATGAATGCCTTGTTGTTGAGGGTTGTTTAAGGACTCCAGTGGGATGTGCCTTGCCTCACTGTTGAGGATTTGATATATATTTGGATGCACTTTTGGATCATGCTTATGTTTTGGTTCTTGATTTCTATACATTGGTGAAGGCTCTTGGCTTGTATGAAGCCCTATGTATCCTATTATGTTCAGCATGTCCTTTACGATGTTATGAGTACTTCTATGTTTCTTGTGAGCCTTCTATATGTGTTGTGATGTTATTTGATGTTTTTTTTCTAAGGTATTGGCATATGGTAGAAGGAGTGGGATTCCTTGTGATGAACGGGTTCATGTGAGATAGGTAGATTAGTACCTAGACCGTCAGGGCACAATTGGAAGTTTTCTTGATCTTAACAAGTGATAACATTATTAATCAATTTATTGGGATGATATTCACTTAATAAGATAATAATAACATTGTATTGAGGCCATTGAGATGGAAATATAATCTCCATTGTTCTCACATAGGTTGAGATGGCTCCACATGTCTATCAGGGATTGTTTTACCCTTCTATGTGAGAGTAGCTTGTATGCATATCATGAGTAAGGATTTCTCTTCTATGTGAGGATAGCATGCATGACTACTATGGGTGTGAGGATAGCACATAGAGACGTGTCTATCATGGTTGGCCATATTCCCTTCTCTGTGAGGATAGCATGTGATGACACTTTGCTTCTACATATGACCATGGTCCTTATGCCTTGATTTGAGTTACGCCTCTAGGAGAGTTTATTGATTTTCTTTAAGTCATGTGATGTGATTTTGGTGTCGATATGTTGTATACCATTGTTGTGTCATGTTGAGCCCTTGGTTGTTAGGTGTCGGCCTAGGTCTTCAGTGTGAATTGGAATCCCAAGTCATCTCCTATCACAGGGGGTGGTTCCTTTGGTTCCACATGGTCGGGTGGTTTGATGCCTTCTTCCATTGGGATGACCTTCTTTGGATGTAGCGTGTATGGATATGGATTCTATTGTTCTTCATTATGTGGATGATCTTGGAGCTGATTTCTTTGTGTTTGGGATAAATTTCAGGATGGCATTGTAAATATGAAAGGATATTATGAACTCTTGTAATTGTAATATTATGTAACATGATGTATCTTTGTATCACTCTTTATGATGTGTAGTTTGTATTAGGTATAATCATGCAATGGAAAGAGGATGTGAACATTGTGTGTATGAGATTCAATGATGGAACAATGATAGGATTGTGTTTAAGCATTATTGATGTAATTGAGTTCATGTGATGGATAGGTTATGTGTAAGTGTAATTGGAATCCTATTATTAAAGGTTAATACTTGTTGTAATTTCTTGTTAGGAATGTGACGAGATTCTAGATGAGTTGTATCATGGTACTTATAGGAAATGGAATATGGAATTTATATGTGCTACTGGAATATGTAAGAATGGTAATCATGCACATTTGGTTTGGTGTTATTAAATGAACATAGAGATTATGAATGAATGTAAAATATGATAGTATGAAGATGTTATCCATTAGTAGTGACGTTGAGATACCCTAGGGAATGGTTGTATGGATGAAATATGTAATGAGATGTTAATTGCTATGTTATCTTTATTTTCGCTTGCGTTATAAGATACCTTAAGCATTCTTGTAGTTAGTAAATGAAGCATTCATTGTGTATATGTTAGATATATATAGTTGCATATGTTGTTGTATATATGTTTTTTAAAAAATATTATCTCTATTTGTAGTTAGTTTATGTTTATTTTTCTAGAGTATTTTGGCAGGCATTACAAACAACACACATTGTGGGATCTGTTATGCACGCAAGGGTCAAAAAGTACACATATCAAAGTGTCACCCAATACTGATTAAAGATGCCCCAATAACCATGCACTTAAAATTGCCAATACTTATGCACAAATGTCCTAATAGTCATGTGGTATGGGTAATAATAAAGGTGCACAAATGGGACAATTATAATCCAATAATGCTAAAAAATGAGTGACTATTGGTACATGTGAAATTTATTAATGATCTTTTAGTTATTTATTTTTTGGTTTTTTAAAAGTTAGTAATTGGGGGATTGGGTGTCCAAGGAGTGAATGATTATTGGAACATGAATGGTAACTGGTGCTCTTCCGCTAGATGTTTGAAAATGTTAGTATTATTATTATTTTGTTTCTTGTGATTTGAATGTGGGATGTTGTGTTTGGTTATTATCTCATTATATGAAATT